>NC_142009.1:170103052-170286802 GCF_049901735.1 Notechis scutatus | reverse complement strand
GGGAACTGAGCTGACTCCTTATAACCCTCTGGGTGCAATCTAAGGCACTAGTTATTGCCTCTAATGCCCTAAGCCTAAGTGACACAAGATCAGGTCCCTATACCAAAGATGCTTTTTTCAAGAGGGAACTGGACTTTCTGGTTTTTCCTTTGAAGGTGTTTCATTTCTCATCCAAGAAGCTTCTTTAGCTCTGACCATCTACTTTGAGTGTCTTCAAAGAAAAAAAAAAGTCCAGTTTCCTCTTGAAAAAAAAAAGCAGCTTTGGGACAACCATGATCTGGATAACTGAGAATTTCTATAGATAGTTAGGTCTGTAGTTGTATTTGCCTGTTGTATCAGTTCTAATACAGGAGTCCCCAATCCCGGTCTGTGGACCAGCACTGGGCTGCGGCATGTCAGAAATCAGGCTGTCCAAACAAGTGAAGCCCAATCCACGGGATGCAGGCATCACACAAAACCATGTCCCTTCCATGGAAAAACCTCTCTACAGAACCAGTCCCTGGTTGGGGGCCACTGCTGTAATAGCATAGACATAAATTAGGTCTTTCTTGAAACAGTGTCAACTGATGGGATCCAGTAGTTGTGGCTTTTCTGTTATGGGTCCTGCCCTCTGGAATAATCTCTCCCTCTTCTCCTTCCCCCAGCATATGGTTAGCTCCAGTCCTATTGGTCTTCAGAAAGGCATTAAAAACAGGTATATTCCTGGGGCATCAGGGCTGAAGTGATCAGGGCTGAACTGATTGAGCCTTTCCAGAAAAGGCTAGGAGGTAAATTGCCTGTTGATGCTTGGTGGATTCTAATGCTGATCTTGTGTTTTTGTTTTTTTGTACACTGCCCAGAGTTACTGGGTTGGTGGCCATATCAGTAAATAAATGATGCAAATCAAAAGGTCAAAGAAAAGTGGCAGTGCAAGTAGTTGCATTGGTTTTGAACTTCAGCTCCTATGATCTTTTGAACTAGGGATGGTGGGACTTGAACTTCAAAATATCTGGAAATGAATAAAGGGAGCTCATTCAGTCTGTATCCAATTGTGAGTAGAATCAGAAGGATTTACATTGAGCATGTTCATTGGCAAAAATAAACCTTTTGTTCTTGAGCTTATCCTTATGAGATTGCATGCTTGGTATATGTGTGCTTTCATAAGGCATCTATTTTCCATAGTACCTCCATTTTATATTGTATATCACCCCTCCCCTGCTTGAATATGTTCCAGTAATTTGTTTTGTATATTAATTATAAAAAACCTTTGTAATGATGACATTGATTAGTAGTCATGGCAAATGTATCTTAACAGCTGTTTGATAAAACTCCAGAACAGTTTTATATAGTTTTTCCTTAGGATTGTGGAGAGGTCTTATTTTTCCCATTATATCACAATTAAACAGCTTAATAAAAATATGGAAAACTGAAGCTTTTTTCCAGGCTGAGAGCCAACTATCATAGACACATTATATAGAGGAGTGTGTGTGTGTGTGTTTATATTTATATTTAAAGCTTTGGCTTGGTTCCTGGTTTTGAATTGAGGCATTGTTTATTTTAAAGAACTTTAAAGAACTTTGCAGATCATGTGCTTTAGCGATTGTAGACATTGACATTCCTATCATAGCTAATGGTACTTCTAAAAAAATCTGGGAGTGAGTAGAGATTAAACATTTGTTCCATTTCAGTCATAAAATGCAGTTTTATCAAGTGACATTTGTTTCAGTCATCGTGTATTTGTTATGTTACATGTACTCTACTTGTAAAGATACTATAGAATCTTTCCATTCTTCATCTGTGTTGTCACTCCAAAATAGGTAGACAGCTAGTATACTGGGCATGTGGCAGACATACAGGCAGAGATTTTGGAGGGTAGATCTAGAATTTTTAGAAATAAAATCTTCCTGTGGTAGATACAGTGTGGTAGTGATGAATGTTGATTATTCTGCTTCTTTCTGCTAACCTAGCAGCAGCTTCTCTGTCTTTTGGAGAAATACCAACCTTCTGGATCATGTTTTAGGATAGGGGTCTCCAAGCTTTTGGACCTCAGGGACCACCAAATTCGTAATTTTAAATCCCGTGGACCACTAATACGAATCCAGTATGCCACTCGCTGAAGCGCCTGGACTCCCACTGATGGGATGGGGTCCTTCAGGCACTTAGCTTGGCTGCCTGTATCTGCAACCTTAAATACTTAAATACATGTGGACCCGTTTCCCACAGAAAACAAAACACTGGGATCTGTCACCTCTCTCTCTCTCTTTCTCTCTTTCTCCCTATCCTTCTCTCTCTCTCTGTGTGTGTCTTGTCTCTCTCTTCCCTTCCCTCTGTCTCCGGGGTGGTGGGGGGAAAAGGAACCTCTGAACTGGTGCTGGGTGGTGGGAATATAATGTATGGTGGCCAATGAGCCACATGCTGAAGATCAAATGGCTGGTGGGGTGGTGGTGCAATCCTGCAGTCTCCCTAGCAAACCCATGTCATGGCTGCTGCCTCCTGCCTCTGCACATCTAGGAGGCCAAGCAGCAGCGGGAAGAGCGCGGACCTCCTGAGCCGCAGGAAGCAGCTGCCAGTGATGCCCTCGGGTGAAAATGTTGCGAGGGGGAGGCTTGACCCCTCCCTTCAGGAGCTGCAAAGTGCTCACCGTCCCTTTGGCACCTGCCAAACCTCCTCCTTCCTGCTGGGTGTGTGAGTGCTTCTGGCGAGGAGGAAGAAAAGCATAGTGGGAGGAGGCTTGGTGGCTGCCAGAGGGGTGATGAGTGCTTTGTGACTCCTAAGGGGAGGGCACGGGAGATTTCATCCTCCCCTGGCAGGCCAGGGAACACCTGGGAAGGGCTCAGATGCCATGATCTCCCATGTGCTACCCTTCCTCCCCAGGCGCATCAGTCCATCCACCGCCATTATCACCCCTGTTGCAGACACGGGTGTGCTGTGGACCACCAAAATTTTCTCACGGACCACCACTGGTCTATGGACCACCGGTTGGCGACCTCTATTTTAGGAGACTTAGAAGATCATAAGGTAGGGAAAAGAATGGACAAATATTGTCTCTTTCCCTGTTCTGGCAACAGAAAAGACCATGATCTGAATGGATAATTGCCTTATACTTATTCTTGAGCTTTCTGTTTCTTTACTTCAAAGGTTGAGAGTTGCTTATTTTATATTTAGATGAAAAACATTATTTTTAATATCTATTTTGCCTATGAAGATCAAATCTAATTAATTTAGCATAGATGTGTGATATATAAGTAGCCTGCTGAAATGAAATAGAAACCGTGCATTTCTGTTATTATTTATTTAAAATATTATACCAGTGTCCCAATTTTTGACCGTTTTTAATCTGAAAAAACTGCCACAGTTCTTACTATCCACAGTAAAGCTAGCATCAACTCATAAAACATTTTGTATACACAGGCTAATGCCAGCATGTTAACTTCTAATAAATGCTTTGAAGTTTTGGCTTGAGGCTCATGGTTTAATTGGAGTAACTGACGGAATCCTGACAGCTAGAACTCTAGAGAATGGAGAAAATTATTTATAATCTGTTCTATCTTTTATTCTATCTATTTTTTGGGAGAAAGTATTTATAATTTCCTTGCTCCCGTTTGCCATTTTTTCCCTTTTATCTTCATATTTTTGTGTTTGGTTGATAAAGATTTTATCCTTTCACAATCATATATTAAGCAAATACAGCAGTATTTATTAAGAATGGCCAGTAATTATAATGGTTTGTTGAATAATAAAGTAGAAACAGCTTTTAGATCAAATAATATTTGCATCAAAATTCATGTTCCCTCAAGTGTGTTTCCATTAGACCAGAGCAATTAATTTCCCCAAGGGACCACATGAAAAACAGGTACTGTTATCCCTGTCCAGCCTCCCCCCCCCGGGGCTAGACAGGGACAGTAAAAGGGCCAGATGTGGGCTGTGAAATGCCCAGGTCTGCATTAGACAGAGAGGGACCTGCATTTTAAAGAAGCAGTTTGGTTGTTTGAAAGCATGTCTGAGGAGGAATGTTATCTATAAACTCTGGTCTAAAAAAAGTTACACTTCCCTAACATCTGAAAAAAGAATCTAAACAGATGGGTGTGGATAAAGCAGAGTACCAACATGGTTTTGGGAAAGTCGGTAGAGTAATTCAGTAATTGTGTTACCGGGCTAGGACATAAGTTTTATCTGTGTTTCACCTATTGCTTGAAGTTTAGGGGAGACAACTTATATTATCTTTTCAGCCTTCATGGAGTTGTTCTTTCCCTATGAGAAAAAAAAATACGAGTTTTAAAATACTACAATTTATTTATTATTTACCCTATTTAATTAAAAATGCTGAGGAAAAAGGAAATGGGTGAAAGAGAGAAGCACCACTTTGGGGGCAGGGCAGTGTTTACTGTGTCACCTTTGGAAACCTTATTCAACCCTGCCACATAGCTTGAGAAAGTGCGAGGGGGGTGGTTTTAATTGAGTAGCTCTTAAGTAGACAAAGTAGAATTATTTTGTTAGTTCCAGGTCATGGAGTGTGGCGCAGGAACAAAACGGAACTTACTTTGGGATTGGTTCATGTGATGTGATGATGAGGGAAAAGGGGATGGTTTGGGACATTGTGGGAAGTCCAGGAAACTTTTAGTTTCAAAATTCCACAGATGTGCCAGGTGCTATTCTAATAAAGGTACTTTTGAGATGATGTCTCTTGGAGTTACTGATTGGAATGGAGGTTTGCTGGAACACTGACATTATCTCGAAACTCTGACATCCTTCAGCTCTCCAAGGAGGGGAGCTGTTAGGGGTTGCTGAACCCCAGGAATGATTCCAGAAATGGAGCAGTGCGAAGAATCAGCAAAGACGGGAGGTGAGACAGAAGGGGCTTGGGGGGGATGGAAGATTAATTGAATCCCCCAGCCCCCTTTGCAGGAGGTGATGCAGGCATTGAAGCCTGCAGAAGAGAGACAAGATTTAGGAGCCTGGTCCAGAGGATCAAACTCGTGGGGGAGTTGTCAGATGTGACTAGAAGAGAAGCTGCCTGAACAAATCTCTTTCTCAATCCCTCTACATACTGCAAGGGAGACAGATTGGAGGTGTGGGGCCCCAATTGGATCAGATGCCTCCCAAGATGGCAACCAGGAGATTATGTCCCAAAGCCAATTGTTAGCAGGAATCCCAGAACAGCTTCAACAGCTTAAGGTGGAAAGTTATATCTCAAAGCCACAATCTCTCCAGGCAAGCTGGAACATAACGCAGCCCACTTTTACCTTCCCCAGTTTAAGGAGGGAAGGTGAATTCACTCTAGTATCAGTTGAAGATGGCCAGTTAAGCAGCCCAGCCCAGCAAGATAAGTTTCAAGGGAGAAACAGGAGATGCAGACTACAATGGGTATGTTACAAACTCCAGGCCCTACCCCCCCACAAGCAGAAAGGAGATTACCCCCTGCAGAGAGTATCCCTCCAGGGTGGGGATTTTATCCTGGTCAAGGGTGGGTCCAGTGCCAGTGGATGCCAGCGCCAGCAACACCTTGGCCCCAAAGAGAATCAGTGATCCCTTACCAACAAAGGGATCTGCACAGGCAGCAGGCGACAGCCACTCCCCCTTTCCCAATGCAGGGAATAAGGCAACAACTGTCCTCTTCATGGCAGGCCCCAAATCAGCCCCACTCGGAGCAACCCTGCAGAGGCCCTTCTTCCAGAGAGCCCCAACCCAGCCAGGCCTCAGAATACCCTTCCAAAGTAGGTATGCGCCTCGTCAGGCTCCATTCCGGCTCAGCCCACGGTTGCCAGGGTGATACCACCTCCCCCCCCACCCCCCAGACCAGACCAGATATGCTGTTCAAAGCGACTTTTGACAGACGGCATGAACATTTTGCTTATTTCCTCGAATCTAGTCTCACATAGACCAATTTGGAGGCCAATATGCAACAGAGTGCGATCTGGTCACTGCAATAACAGATGGGATGAATGAGGGAGATGCTTCTGATTGGGTGGCTCAATTGCACTATGAACAGGCCCCAGAGCTACAGGATGTCAATGCTTTTGTTGATTTGTTGAGATTCTGATTTGAAAATCCAGACAGTGGCGGAAAATGAGGACAAATTAATGGAAATGAAACAAGGCAAGCAACCATTACCAGACTTTGTATGGGACTTTAGAAGGGTTGCAAGCCACCTCATGGAGTATAAGAATCATCTTGCACTATTTCAAAAACACCATTGACCCAGAAGTTAAAAAGGCCTGCAACATTAGAGGGATACCCGAGATGTGGTATGCGACTGCCCTCAAATTAGACCACGACATCAATCAACAAAAAAGACCCCTACCTGAAGGAGTGCTGTGGCCAGATGACTGCTGACCAGACCTACTGAAGCTGCTCCCACCCGACCCACCAGAATGATGAATGAAGTAGTATCATTGTGGCCAGGATGGTCATAGAGCAGCCGACTGTTTGGCCCATGCACCTGTTCCACAAGCTCCACAACCAAGGCCTAATACAGCCACCAGGGGTCAAAAAATTCAACAGAAGCCTCCAGACACTAGCCGCTTTGCTAGACACACCGTAGAAGGTCTTCTCCACGCAGAAGGAAGCTACAAACGTCCAACCCAAGACACCCTCCACAGAGAAGCCAACAAAGAAGACAACCCTATGGTGAGTGCACCCATCACAACATTTACTGTCAAAGTGGTGCCTGACATGAGGGAGGCAGGAGAATTAGAAGCTGTCATAGATACTGGGTGTTCTAGATGCCTTATTGGCCTCCCTATCGTTGAGCAATTAGGTATAAAAACAAAAACCCTGAAATGCCCAATCAGGTTTGAGCAAGTTGATGGGACTTTAATTGGGGGGATCCTGGCCACCCAAATGACAGAGTTAATCAAACTTGAGATGGGTAGTCACCGCAAACTCATACGTTTTATAGTGGCTCCAAGGATGTCAGAATCTGTCATATTGGGACTTGCTTGGCTAGATAAATCCTCCCATTAAGTGGGAGGATGGATACCAAAAAATTATAATTGGAATGGGCCCACTGCCCCCCTGCCCCCCACTAAGAAACTACAACCCAACATGGGTCCAAAAACTGAAGCAGCAGCCACCACCTCGAACTCTCTTCCAGGTACTCCCCAAGTACCCAAACAATACAGACATTTGGCTGAGGCATGCAGTGAAGAATAATGCAATGTTTTACCTCCCCATTGAGCCACTGATTGTGCCATAGAGTTAGAACCCGGGGCAAAACTGTCAAAACCAAAGATGTATTCCATGACACCAGCTGAAATGACTGAATTGAGGAAATACATCAATAATAATTTGGACAGAGGTTTCACTGAACCTGCCAAATCTAGGTTGGCCGCCCCAGTGCTGTTCAAAGAAAAGAAAGATGGCGGGTTGAGATTATGGGTTGATTTTAGGGGCATGAACGCCAATGCGTCACAAACATGTACCCTCTCCCCCTCATGAAGGACTTATTAAACCACCTGTCAAAAGGAAAGATCTTCACCAAACTAGATCTGAGAGAAGCTTACTACCAAGTCCGCATAAAGGAGGGAGACGAATGGAAAACTGCCTTCAACTGCCTTTTTGGGAGTTTCCAATTCTGACTCATGCCTTTCGGACTTCAAGCCCCCCCCCCCCGCAGTACTTATGCAACTCATCAACAAAGTGTTACATCCGCACCTGTAGCAGGGGGTCCTCGTCTATCTGGTGACATCCTTATATTCAGCGAACCATCAAGGAACATGTCAAATTGGTCAGACAAGTGCTGAAAAAACTTTTAGCTGCCAAGTTATATGTAAAACTGTCAAAATGTGAATTCCACAAGGAGTCACTGGATTACCTAGGCTACCGAATCTCCAACCAGGGAATTGAGATGGACCCTTGAAAAGTGAAAACTGTGCTAGACTGGTAACCCCCCAAAACACGAACGCAACTTCAAAGCTTTTGGGGTTTCACCAATTTCTATAGATAATTCATTCCTTCTTTTGCCAAGGTCACCCTCCCTTTGACAGAGTTATAGAAAACGGGGCCTTCCCTCACCAAACCGAAGCCCAGTCAACCCCTTGCTTGGACAATGGACTGTCAGAGAGCTTTTAAAACCTTAAAACGCCTCTTTGCAGCTGAGCCAATTCTCCAGCACCCAGACCCAACCAGACCTTTTATAGTCGAAACTGATGCTAGTGATATGGCTGTCACGGCCATTCTTCTCCAAAAGGACACGTATGTGTCCAAAAAGCTGACAGAGACAGAGCAAAGGTGGGCGGTTTGGGAGAAAGAAGCATTTGCAGTGCGATAGGCTTTGATGACTTGGAGGCATTTCCTAGAAGGGATGAAGGAGCCGTTTGAGGTGTGGAGTGATCACAAGAACCTTGAGGCTCTAAAGACACCTTGGAAGCTATCATCTAAACAAGTCCACTGGGCTCAGTATTTCAAGCGGTTCAACTTCAACATGAAATATATCCCCGGAGGAAAAAACATATTGGTGGATGCCCTGTCAAGAAAACCCCAATTTGACAGTCACCGAGAGGAAGTAGTGCAGACTATGATATCAGAAGCTCAACCGGCAGGTCAAGTAACCATCCGAGGCCAAGCCAATCGCAACCCCAGACGCCTGGAAGACAAACTGACAACTGAGTTGAAAGCAGCCCTATTGACCGATCCCTGGTTTGTGGAGCATCAAACCGAGTTGACAATGAATGAGGGACTGGCTTAGAAAGGGACTAAACTTTATGTGCCCAATAATCTAAGACTAATGGTACTAAAGCGTAGCCATGACTCGTGGTTGGGGGACACTTCGGTTTCTTAAAAACCCTACATTTAGTCAGAAGACAGTTCTAGTGGCCAAAAATGAAACCTGATGTTGAGGACTATGTAAAAAGCTTCTCAATTTGTGCCATGATGAAACACAGAACTGGAAACCCCCTAGCCTCCTTCAACAAGTACCTGAACCAACACAGCCATGGGAAGAAATCGTGATGGACTTTATTGTAGAATTATCTGAGAGTGGAGGGAATACAATCATTTGGACTGTAATTGACTTATTCTCTAAGCAAGCCCACTCTACAGCCTGTAAAGGACTACCCTCTGCAAAAAAGCTTGCAAAACTGTTCTTGAAGCATATCTATAGGCTACACAGAGTACCTCGTAGAATAATCTCAGACAGAGGGGTACAGTTTACCGCTAAGTTCTGGAGGGAATTTTTAAGGTCTATTGGGTCATCCCAAGGATTATCCTCAGCATGCAACGTAGCAGCAGAGAGGGTGAACGCCATGGTGGAACAATACATTAGATCCGTGATGGCGAACCTATGGCACGCATGCCACAAGTGGCATGCAGAACCATTTGTGCTGGCACACGACCCGCAGGCAAACTTACCTTACTGCGCATGCACACACCTCACAGCTGATTTTTTTTTCTGGTTGGTTTGAGGCCTGTAATACCGGAAGTGACGAAACAGGCCTATAATTCAGTCTGAGATGCCTTGCAGAGGATTTTTCCAAGCCTCTGGGAGGCCAAAAAAGGCCTCAAACCAGCCAAAAAATCAGCTGTGAGGTGCAGTGCAGGTGGGGGGCTGGGGGATTGCGAGCGTATGCACAGGGGGCATGGGGAGGGGGGCCACATTGCATTCTGGGTGCTGGCACGCGAGTGCGGGTGTGCTGGCATGCTCGCAATTTTTGCCACAGGAGCCCAAAAAAGTTAGCCACCACTGCATTAGATGCTATGTAAATTATAAACAAGAAAACTGGGCAGAGTTATTGCCATTTACAGAGGTTGCTTATAATAATGCAGTACATAGCAGCACGTGCTTGACTCCATTCCAAATCAACACTGGCATGGAATTTGTCCCTATGCCAGAATTACCTAGAGAGCCCCCCACATCCATATCTGTAACAGAATGGATGAACTCATTAAAAAAGGGTTGGGAGGATATGAAAAAAGCTTTGAAGCTAAGGAATACAAAAAGCAGGTGGACAAACATAGATCCCTCCAACCACCATTTAAAGTAGGAGACAAAGTATTTTTGTCAACAAAATATCTCAGATTGAAACTTCCTAGTAAGAAATTGGACCCTAAGTTCTTAGGTCCATTCCCGATATCAAAAGTAATCAATCCAGTCACAGTCCAATTAAGTCTTCCTGGTTATTGGAAAAAATACACCCAGTATTCCATAATAGTTTATTAAAACCAGCTGTAGCATCAATTATAAGACCAATACCAACAGCTCCTCCTAAACCTTTAATCGTAGAGGGTGAGACACATTATGAAATCAAGAAAATCCTCAATTCTAGATTACACCAAGGGAGATTACAATACTTGGTATTGTGGAAGGGTTATCCTGTATCAGATGCTACTTGGGTTAAAAGTTGGGATGTACCCGAAGATAGATTAGTTAACCAATTCCGTGAGGAATTCTGTAACAAACTGAAGGGTCCTCTTGGAGTGGGGAGAGGGGGTTAAGGACATCTCATTAACCCCTGGTTGTGTTTTGTTTATTATTTCTTATAGGAAGCGAACTTCTCAAGGGGGGACGCTTGTCAGCTTTGGAAACCTTATTCAACGCTGCACATAGGTTGAGAAAGTGGGAGGGGAGTGATTTTAATTGAGTAGCTCTAAGTAGACAAAATAGAATTCTTTTGTTAGTTCAAGGTCATGGAGTGTGGCGCAGGAACAAAAAGGAACTTACTTTGGGATTGTTTCATGTGATGTGATGATGAGGGAAAAGGGGATGGTTTGTAGTTTGTGGGAAGTCCGGGAAACTTTTAGTTTTGAGATTCCACAGATGTGCCACGTGTTATTCTAATAAAGGTACTTTTGAGATGATGTCTGTCTCAGAGTTACTGATTGGAATGGAGGTTTGCTGGAACACTGACATACTGGCTATTTTAAAGGCTTATTATCCAGACAGTAAATTATTTTATTTAAATTAGTTCAAATAAAGTCATATGGTAATTCATATTAATTTACAATTTCTTTTCATCAGAGATAGATATTGCCAAAAATATAGGCAGCCCCACTTTTTCACAAAAAAAATCTCAATCTGCTGTAAAATAAGTTGAAACTAATATAAGTAAATGGCATCCAAAATTCTTCATTCCATAGAATGTAGAGCAGTCTCCTGCTTTTGATATATAACTCACCATTTTAATTTCAATTATTATTTACTAGAATATGGTATGTACATAATTACTGTTAATACAATTTTTGTAACATTCTTTTGAAGTGATAACTGCAACCAAATACTTTCTATAGCTTTCAGTAAGGCTTCTACACTTCTCAACTGGCAATTTGGTCTTATAGCTTGATGCTTGTTTTTCTCAACTGCATTTTAGTGTTTTTCATCAATGTTCTATTGGATTCAGATCAGGCCTCATAGCAGGCTACTTCAGAACAACACATTGTCTGCTTTTCTAACATTGTTGGATTTTCTTGGATGTATATTTTGAATCATTCTCTTGCTGGAGGGCCCATAACCTGGGTCTGAGACAACTTTCTAACACAGGGCATTGTGTTTTGCTCCAGAATGCCTTTTCTTTGGGGGAAAAAAATGGATGGTTACCAATATTTTTGACCACATTTCTATGCATGTTACCTTAAGCTGATGCTATTACTACTGTATTATATCAGTACTTTTGTTTTTATGTTGTATCTGAAGTTCAAAATATATTTGTCAGAGTCTGGGTGAAAGTCTTGTAATTTTATACTGTGATCATCAAGTTGAATGTGTTCCGCTGATTTGTGCCTTGTGGAGCAACTAGGCACTTTACAAACCCTAATTTGTATTTGCAATCAGCAAAATAAGGTGTATTTTATCTTTCCTGGGTTGCTATAGAGCTGCTGTGTTTTATCTAGTGGGCCACCAGTTGTGAATGACTAGTGTAGATGCATTTCTTTATTTTAATGTTCATATATTTCATTTCCTATTCAGTGCAATGACCCATGCTGGCATCGAAAATTCAGCTTTGTAAAGCTCTCCTATTCTTGTATTCCTTTGCTTTGTTGTCATTGTGATAATGACCTTAACATTTAGTGCCAGCCTTTGTTGTTTTTGTTAGTCGCAGTCATGTCCGACCCATCGTGACCCCATGGATAACGTTCCTCCAGGTCTTCCTGTCCTCTACCATCTTCTGGAGTCCATTTAAGCTCATGCCTACTGCTTTAGTGACTCCATCCAGCCACCTCATTCTCTGTCGTCCCCTTCTATTGTCCTCAATCTTTCCAGTATTAGGCTCTTCTCCAGTCAGTCCTTCCCTCTCATTAGATGGCCAAAGTATTTTGAGTTTCATCTTCAGGATCTGGCCTTCTAAAGCGGCGTCAGGGTTGATCTCCTCTAGGACTAATCAGTTTGATCGCCTTGCAGTCCAAGGGACTCCAGCACTATCAAAGGCTTCAATGCTTTGGCACTCAGCCTTTCTTATGGTCCAACTTTCACAGCCATACATTGCAACTGGGAAAACCATAGCCTTGACTATACACACTTTTCTTGGCGGGGTGATATCTCTGCTTTTTAGTATGCTGTCTATATTTTCCATAGCTTTCCTCCTCAGGAGCAACTGTCTTTAGAGTGGTATCATCTGCATATCTGAGGTTGTTGATATTTCTCCCAGCAATCTTAATTCCAACTTTTGATTCATCTAGCCCTGCCTTTTTCATGATGTGCTCTGCATATAATAGGCAGGGCAACAGTATACAGCCTTGCTGGACTCCTTTCCCAATTTTAAACCAATCAGTGATTCTGTATTCAGTTTTCACTGTTGCTTCTTGACCCACATGTACGTTTCTCAAGAGACAAATAAGATGGTTTGGTACTTCCATCTCTTTATGAACTTGTCACAATTTGTTGTGATCCATACAATCAAAGGCTTTAGCATAGGTTAATGAAGCAGAACTAGATGTTCTGGAACTCCCTAGCTTTCTCCATAATCCAGCGTATGTTTGCAATTTAATCTTTAGTTCCTCTGCCTCTTCGAAATCCTGCCTGTACTTCTGGTAGTTCTCGATCCACATACTACTGGAGTCTAGCTTGTAGGATTTTAAGGATAATTTTACTGGCATGTGAAATGAATGCAATGGTGCAATAGTTGAAACATTCTTTGGCATTGCTTTTCTTTGGAATTGGAATGTAAACTGTCCTTTTCCAATCCTGTGGCCACTGTTGAGTTTTCCAAATTTTCTGGCAAATTGAGTGTAGCACTTTTACTGCATCGTCTCTTAAGATCTTGACTAGCTCAGCTGGAATACTGTCATCTCCACTAGCTCTGTTGTTGCTCAGATTTCCTAAGGCCCATTTCACTTCACATTCTCGGATGTCTGGCTAGAGGTCAGTGATCACCCCATCGTGGTTATCAGGGACATTAAGCTCATTCTTGTATAGGTCTTCTGTGTAATTTTGCCGCCTCTTCTGCCTCTGTTAGGTCCCTGCCATTTTGGTCCTTTATTATACCCATCTTTGCATGAAACGTTCCATTCATATCTCCAATTTTCTTGAAGAGATCTCTGGTCCTCTCTATTCTATTGTTTTCTTTTGTTTCTTTGCACTGTTCATTTAAGAAGGCATTCTTATCTCTTCTAGCTATTCTCTGGAATTCTGCATTCTATTGGGTGTATTTTTCTCTTTCTCCCTTGCATTTCACTTCTTTTCTTTCCTCAGCTATTTGCAAAGCTTCATCAGACAGCCATTTTGCTTTCTTGCATTTCTTTTTCTTTGGTGTGATTTTAGTTGCTACCTCTTGTACAATGTTGCAAACCTCCATCCATAGTTCTTCAGACACTCTGTCTATCAGATCTAATTCCTTAAATCTATTTGTCACCTCTACTGTATATTCATCAGGAATATGATTTAGTTCATACCTGAGTAGCCTAGTGCTTTCCCCTACTTTCTTCAATTTAAGCCTAAATTTTGCAACGAGAAGCATGATCTGAGCCACAGTCATCTCCTGGTCTTGTTTATACTGACTTGTATAGAGCTTCTCCATCTTTGGCTGCAGAGCACATTGTCAATCTGATTTCTGTGGTGATGTCCATGTGTAGAGCCGTCTCTTGGGTTGTTGGAAAAGAGTGTTTGCTATGACCATCATATTCTCTTGACAAAATTCTATCAGCCTGTGCCCTGCTTCATTTTGTATTCCAAGGCCAAACTTGCCTGTTATTCTGGTTATCTTTTGTCTTTCTACTTTAACATTCCAATCCCCCATGATGATAAGGACATCATTTTTGGTGTTAATTCTATAAGGTCCTTTAGGGCTTCATAGAACCAGTCAATTTTATCCTCTTCAGCACCAGTGGTTGAGGAATAGACTTGGACTACTGTGATGTAGAATGGTTTGACTTGGATTTGAATTGAGATCATTCTGTCATTTTGGGATTATATCCCAGTATTGCTTTTCCTACTCTTTTATTGACTATGAAGGCTACTCCATTTCTTCTGAGGGATTCTTGCCCGCAGTAGTATACCTGATGGTCATCTGAATTAAATTCGCTCATTCCTGTCCATTTTAGTTCGCTGATTCCTAAGATGTCGATGTTCAGTCTTGTCATCTCTCTTAAGTGCCAGCCTTAAGAAAAGTAAAATTATTGGTATTTGGGGGGAGTTTCCATTGCAAGGTGAGAAATAGAGATGTCTAAATAAACAAATATAGTTCCTACTTAGCATTTATTAATTTCAACTAACTACTTCTAAAATATATGATTAGGAAAACATTTGCATAATATGTCGCAAAGCACTACTCTTTACATAAAGGATATACTCATAAAATAATGTTGGAATGGTTTGATGTTATACACAAACATTGGATGCATTCCTTAGGCAAGGAGCATTTGTGTTCATGTTGCTATTCAATATTCATTTAAGAAGTGCTGAGATAAATTAAACACCATTCTCACCCTCAACCTTTCTCCTTTATAAAAAGTGTAATATGGTACCTAAAGATAAAAGTTCAGCCTGATGTAATTTATGTCATATCCAGACAGTGCTGCTATTTCCATAATTAGGAGAATAGAAGTTACTGAGAAGAAAGGTCTACATAATACTTTAGCTGATCATCCCATTTGACTCATGACTACAATAGGAACAAACACATTGAGTGTGATTTTTCTGAGTAATTGCTTATAAAAGTACTATATTTTGGAAAGGACTGACAAGTTCTCCTTAGAGCTGCTCGGATCGTCCAGAGAGTGGGTGGAGCTTCAGTCTCTGCTGTTGTAGGCTGAGCTTAATTTCTGAGGAACGCTCCACCTTCCATCACGTGGCTTGCCATTGCGTTCCCCAGTTTATGCTCAGCCCTCGTGCAGAGTAGGCAGTTTTTGGATTGTGCTCTTGGCCGTTTCAGGAAAGCCCTAATTGCTTCGTATTTCTTCTTCTCAAGGTTGTATTTGACTCATTTAATTGTTTTCCTCTCTTAGCCCTGCGCAGTTGGTCCTATTTAATTTCTAGAATCCCCTGGGAGGCTCTCCCGGCCCCAGGGGGAGTCAGGGGGAAGGCTAGCAAACCTTACAAGCTGCCCCCCCACCCCTTCCCATTGCCTGCCGGTTTTTTGTTCGATTGCTTTAAAACGCTCTGTTTTGCTCCGTTTCCCCCCCCCCCGAACTCCGTTTTTTCTGCCGTTTTAACTTCTTTGGATTCCTTTCTGTTTGTCCTTCCCCTGGGGACCTTGGATTGCCCCTGGGGAGTCCTCTGGTCGCTGCAGAAGGGCCCCTGTAAGTCCACGTAGTAGCGGCCGCCATTTTAGCACCGCCTCGTGGCCGGGCGCCATTTTGTTTCCGCCTTATCTCTCCGATCGCTGCAGCGGGCCGAATTAAAGCAGCAGGACCGGCAGGCCTGCTCAAAAGTGAATTTATTTGTTAATTGTGAATTGTTCTGTTGGAGGCTTGGTTTTATTCCTCAGTTGTTGGCTTTCCCCGCAGCCAGCCGTAGCGGCCGTGGTTTCTTACTCACCACTTCCGCCCGGTTCCGCCTGGGAAGGCAGTCTGGTACAGGCCTGGCTTCGCCCTTAAGGCATCTGTCGTGCCTTGATCAATCTGATCAGTCCTTCTAAAAAAAAAAAGGAAAGGAGACCTTCAACAACCACAAGATTTGTAGAAAATTAAGAGACGGAGAAAGGCGGCCTAATTGCATAGTTTACAAAAAAAAATAAAAAATAAATAAATAAATAAATAAAATAAAATAAAAATACAAAGAAACAAGAACAAATAAGACAAACAGATTAATCATAAACGATTAATAAACGGGGCGCAAAAGAATTTCCCAGGGCTCCCGGCCTTCGTTGTAGGTCGACCCCTAGGCGCGCCAACCGCCTCATATCTGATCCTTTATCTTCCTCAATTATCAAAAATGGCAGAAGGCAATCCCTCAAGAGGCCCTTCCTTAAAGGCCAAATCAAAAACCCACCACCTGCGCAGCCAGGCTAAGGAGGCCTCCAAAGCCTCCCAAAGGGACGCCCTAAGACGACACAAGGCACTAGAAAAAGAAATAGACAAACGCACCAGACAGGCAGGATCAGTGCCTCCAGCACCAGCCACTTCTTCTTCCTCTGCCCTCCCCCCTGCAGCTTTTTCTTCCCTATCCAGGCACAGCTCGCCCTCTCAAGGGCACCAGGCCCCTGGAACACCAGCCAGGCAAACTCCAGAGGCTACCTTCACGCCCATGGCCGCCGGCCTGCGCCAGGAGGAACCTTTCCTTCAGGCGGTTCCGGAGCAGCTCAGAGCCTGGATGGAGATGGCTATCCGCCAGGGAATTGCGGAAGGAATGCAGCAGATGGCCAGACCGGGGTTGCCGCCGCAGGCCACCGAATCCGTAAGATCATTCCCACTCATTCCGCAACCGTCTCATGATCAGGTACCTCTCCAGGGGGAGGTTTCCCCCTCAGTCAGGGAGGACGAGGAGGCGGCGGAAGGGGACCTAGATTTGTGCAGGGAGGAGGAGGAGGAACAATTTGACCTGGGGTCCTTACAATACAACGAACCCCTTCCGGACTCAGAACCATCAGAGGCGGAGATGTCCGAGGACGAAGGGCTCACCCCCGACCAACCCGCTTTTGTAGGGCTCTTCAAGCCCCAGCTATTCAAATCCCTCCTCTACAAAGCCAGGAACATCTCGGGTCTAACTACTCAGAGCCCCTCTGATCCTACTCCTTTGGTTCCGGAAGGACCAGAGGACTCCATGTTTAAACAGCCGGTGGTGGAGGCCGAGGTCATCCCAACCCCCCCCATCTTCCTGGACCTGGTGTCCAAGCAACTGGCCTCCTCAGCTGCCCCCCCGGCCCCCTCGGCCCACGATAAAAAGTTCTTCAACCTTGGAAGGCGGAGCCTCCTCGCCGACGGGTGGTAGATCGCAACTCTCTGCGGCTATCGTTCGTGCTCTTTCGTCGGAGAGCCCCAATCATCCTGATTAGGGGCTGAAACTGCCTTGGAGGGGCAGCGGAGTAAGAGGAAGCAACAAGCCTGTTTGTGGGGAGCCGCATCTCTCCCCCCTGGGCTTGTTTTTTTTTTCCTCCGGAAGACGACTGCAGCGATGGTCTAAAATGGCCATCCCGAAGAGGATGACTCAGCTTGACTAAGAGTTGTGCAGGAGGGAAGAAAGAGGTGGATAACATCTGAACCGGGACAACTGGGCAACATAACCAAATAAAAGTACCCCGGGATTAAGGTAACATAGAACTTTTAAGAAAAGAAAAGTGAGCGGCGAAATTACAAAGAGACAGAGAAAAAAAGGAAAATATTTTTGTCAGCTAAATGGGGCTTCGAACCGGGAAAGGAAGAAGCTGGAATTAAAGATTTTATGAAATTGGACTAAAATAATTTGGGAATAATCAAGTATAAAATTAAAGCTGGACTTAAGATTGTCAAAGAATAATAATAATAAAGTTTACAAATTGGAGACTGGATTGTGTTGGAATATTGAGGTTCGAAAAACCTTAAATAAAAATACAGGGGGGGGGAAGTGAAGACTTCGTATAATGGAGAGTGTCACCTTTTGATAAAAATTTAGTTCAAATAAAAAGGAAAACATTTTGTTTTTGAATGAACTGATATGGATATAACATTACAGAAATATTGAAACAAAGTAAGAATTTTAGAAAGTGAAAGTAGAACCAGAATAAAGGAAAAAGCAAGGAAGGAAAGATTGTTTGTGGGACTGATTGATGTTTTTGGTTTAAACCCTGGACTGGAATAGCTGAGAACTTTAAAAAATTGAAAGAAGAAAGAAGGAAAGTAAAAGTGGTTTCTTTTTGTGGACTTTAAGGATCATAAAATATAAGAATGATGATATCTCTCTGGGATTTAAAAATGGAACTTAAAAATATGAGAGAATTACTACAGGAAAGAGGCGAATCACTTTGCTCTGTGCTAGAAAAAATGGAAATGGCGATTGAAGAACAAGAAGAAAGATTCTCAGAGGAGCAGGAACTGACTCAAGGAGAAGACATTTTGAATGGACAATTAACACAAAGAACGTTACAAAGAAGTGGGGAAAGAAGGAAGGTTAAAAAGTTGAATTTCAAGAAAGCAATTAAAAGGGAATAATTGTGAAGTTAGAAAAGGCAGGAAGATTCAGCAGAAAAGGGGAAGGGAAGATATTAAGGAGATAAATTGGAATGAGAAAGGTTATGGGGAAAAGAGAGGGAGGAGAAGCAGTAAGAAACACGCATGTGAAAGAGAGAAACACAGAACTAGTAAAATGTTGAAAGGAAATTGTTTCTTTACAATTAAAAGAAGGAATACTTGTGAAGTCAGGAAATGCAGAAAGAATGAGAAAAGACATGGGCAAGAGAGGGGGAGGAGAAGCAGTAAGAAACACGCATGTGAAAGAGAGAAACACAGAACTAGTAAAATGTTGAAAAGAAATTGCCTTTTCAGAGATAATGGTTGATGAATTAAAAGGGGGATTCTGCAGGGTGACAAGGGGTAATAAGAATATTTCTGCAATTAAAAATATTTAGAAAATAGGGTAATATAGATACTGATAACTCTTATTAAAGGGGGGGAAATATGCTGTGGAATCCAATTGAGAAGATGTAATGACTAATGGTTTATTGGGAATTAAGATGAGGGAATAAAGGTATATTCTAATCATTAAGGTGTCACACTCAAAATAGTAAAAGAGGGGAAACTTATACTTGTTCTTTTTTCTTTTTGTGTGGGTGTGTTAAGATCTGTATTAATTTAGAATTTATAAAAAAAAGTGTAATGGAAAGGGAATGTGACAGACTAAAGAACCAGCTAAATTAATAAGCTTAATAAGTTTAATATAGATTATTAAAAGCAAGGAGAGACATTGGTAACTTCATTATTACCACTATTAGGCAAATATATATTGTTTATTTTTATTTTTAAAATAAATATTAAGGATTATACTTGAAATAATTGAAATGAAATTTAAAAATGTTTAGATTGGGATTAATGAAAGAATTTAGAATTAAACCTTATTATTATTTATTAGGCAAATATATATTGTTTATCTTTATGTTTAAAAACAAATACTAAAGGATTATATTTGAAATAATTGAAATGAAACAAAATTGATTGAAATTAATGAAAGAGGCTAGAATTAATGTGTTTGTTTCTCTCCTTACTGAAAATTTGGAATGGAAAAGGTAATAATAGAATTAAGTATGCATATATCAATGTATAATTTCTGTCATATTTGTATGTAAAGATGATGACCCGGAAATATGTTGTCCACTAAAAAGAGATTTTTGTTTTTAATGTGAAAACTGAATAAAGTCTGTTTTAAAAAAAAAAAGTTCTTCAACCTTGACCCAGAGCTCTCCAACCTGCTGAGCACCCCGGAGGTTGATGAGCCCGTCGTGGGCCTGGCCTCTTCCTCCGCCCTCAGTGACCCTTTAGAGGCTCTGAGGCCGGAGGAGAAGCGGTCGGAGCTGGCCTTACGGCGAGCTCACCAGTCGGACGCATGGGCGATCAGAGCAGCCACGGCCGCTTCCTTCTTCATCAGGTCATCCATTCGCTGGCTTCGCCAGCTTAAGCAACATGTCCCGACCTCCAATATCCATGCCCATCAGGACATTGCCAAAATTACGTCCGCGGCCGAGTTCTCAGCAGACGCCACCTTTCACTCGGTAAAATTCTCCTCCCGCACCATTTCCTCCCACGTCTCGGCCCGCCGCCTGCTCTGGCTCAGGCACTGGCAGGCAGATCTCAAGAACAAGGTGAAACTAGCCTCTGCCCCCCTCGTGGAAAATAAACTGTTCGGACCATCCCTGGATCCTCTCCTAGTCGAAGGAAGGAACAAAAAGAAATTCCTCCCATCCCTCACCCGTAAGTCAGAACCCAGATCCCTGCAGCCCTTTCGGAGGGCCCCCTTTCGTCCCTATCCCCAACCCCCCTTCCCTCCCAGGTACCAAAGCCTTTGGTTCGGGACAGCCCCAGGACAGGTCCGACCCCTTTGATAGGCACAGGAGAGGCGGTAACTTCAAGAGGCCTTTTCGTGGCTCTGGCAACAAGCCCTTCCGGCGCTCCAGATAAGCCACCTGACTTAATTCCCATTGGCGGGCGACTTAAAAACTTCGCCAACCAGTGGGACTCCTCCACTTTGGACGCCTGGGTCAGGGACACCATCAGGTTTGGCCTTGCCCTCAAGTTCCTCTCTATCCCCCCGATTTCTACATGACATGTCCCCTCTCCAAGAACCACACCAAACGCAACCTCATGGATTCAGCAATTCAGCACCTACTTGACATACAGGCCATCCAGCCCGTTCCTCCGTCCCAAAGGGGACAGGGATTCTACTCCCACTTATTTGTGGTGCCCAAACACTCAGGGGGATGGAGGGCGATTTTGGACTTAAAGCGGCTAAACCGCCATCTTGTATACCGCAAATTCAAAATGAACACGCTATAATCCATCCTCCTAGGTTTTAGACAGGGAGACTGGTTGTCATCCATTGACCTCTCTGAGGCATATTTACACATCCCAATTCGACCCTCCCACTCCAAATTTCTGCGCTTTAGCTACAATAACCTCCACTTCCAATATGTGGCCCTCCCATTCGGGTTGGCCTCTGCCCCCAGAACCTTCACCAAGGTCCTGGCCGCCCTGGCTGCCCACCTCAGAACCATCCCGGTGCGACTCCACTGTTACCTGGATGATATCTTCATCCTATCCTCTTCCAGGGAACAAGCCGTCAGGGATACCCAAATTGCCCTCACCGCTCTCCAGGAACACAGGTTCCTCATCAATTGGAAGAAAAGCCAATTGGCCCCTTCCACCAGGATATCTCACCTGGGGACTATAATAGACACGGTCAAAGGGAGGGTATTCATCTCTCCGGAGAGAATACTCAGCATTCATCAATCAGTTAAACTCATCAGACGACTTAAGAGGGTCCCCCTACTCGAACTAACCAAGTTGTTAGGAAAAATGATATCTTGTATTTCCGTTATTCCCTGGGCCCGTTTCCACTCCAGATCCCTCCAGTGGTTTCTGCTCCCGTACCAAAGAGCCGGATCGAGCAACTCAAGGTGCAAGGTCAAGGTCTCACCAAGGGTTCTCACCTCCCTCCTTTGGTGGAGCAAGGCGTCGATCAACAAGGGCTGCCTCCTCAAGGAGCCCCCAAGACTCACCGTCACCACAGACGCCAGTCTGTCCAGATGGGGCGCCCATCTACAGTCCCTCACAGCGCAGGGCAGATGGTCAGCAACAGAAAGGATGTGCAACATAAACTGGTTAGAGCTTCGCGCCATCCACCTGGCCCTCCGCAGTTTGCTCCCTCAGGTACAGGGCTGCCACGTTCTCATTCTCACCGACAACATAACAGCCAAAGCTCATGTCAAAAAGCAGGGGGGCACTCAGTCATTACGCCTAATGAGGGAGACCGAGCGCCTCTGTCGGTGGGCAGTCTCACCTCCTTTCACTCAGGGCAGACCACATTTCGGGTATCGACAACACCCGAGCAGACTGGTTGAGCAGGGCCACCATAGACCAGGCGGAGTGGCGCCTCCACCCAGCCCTGTTCAGGGAGGCGACAGCAATATTCGGCCTGCCAGCAGTAGACCTGCTTGCCTCCCCCCTCAATACCCAACTCCCAAGGTTCGTTTTGAGATTCCCGTCCCTAGGGGTGGAGAATCACAACGCCCTTCGATGCCCGTGGCCCTCGGGCCTCCTTTACGCCTCCCCTCCTCTGGCGCTGGTGCCCAGAGTCCTTGAAAAGGTACTCCACGAGAGAGCAGAATTGCTTCTCGTAGCTCCCTATTGGCCCCGCCGCTCTTGGTTCGCGGACCTCCGCAGCTTATCTGTAGCCCCTCCCTGGAGGATCCCAGCAGACAGGATCTCCCTGTCTCAAGGCCCCCTTCTTCACCCAGACCCCCAACTCATGAAAAGGAGAGACTATGGCACACTTTAGACGTCAGACGTGCCCTGCGGATCTATATTAAGCGTACTCAGACCTTCCGTAAATCCGAGGCCCTGTTTATATCCTTTCAACCAAAGTCACAAGGGCTCAAGGTACCCTCAACCACCATAGGCCGTTGGATAAGGGCGGCCATTTCCAAGGCATACCAGGCACAGGCCCTTCAAGTGCCTAGGGGTATCATGGCTCACTCCACCAGGAGTGTGGCAACTTCAGCAGACATGATATTCTTCCGATTAAAATCAGAATTCCAATTTTTTTGGAAATCGCCCACCCCCCCTTTCCCCCCCTCTTCTCCTTCCCCTCCCCTCGGAGGCCCCCTGAGTCAGGAGTTGCTACTGCCAGCGCGGCTCCAGTCCCACGTTGCCTCGGGAAGGGAAAGGCAAAAAGAGCCGCGGCAGCGCTTTGCAACAGCAGCAGCGGCACCAGAGGCTCAGGCGCAGCAGCTCCCGGTTTTGCCTTTCCCTTCCCAAGGCAATGCGGGACTGGAGTCGTGCGGAGCCACGCCGGCGGTAGCAACTCCTGACAGCCCCAGCCGGACACCTGTGCGGAGCCTGGGCGGTTCGAGCAGAGGCTGCTGAGCGGCAGGAAAAGGGAGCTGGGCAGCCATAGAAAAACAAACCAGAACTCAGATTGTCATACCCAGCCAAATGGAAACATGATTTGTTATGATGCACAAACAAAACTTATACAGTATATCATAGAAGTGAGTACACCCCCTCACATTTTGTAAATATTTAAGTATATTTTTTCATGTGACAACACTGAAGAAATGACACTTGGCTACAATGTAAAGTAGTGAGTATACAGCTTGTATAACAGTGTAAATGTGCTGTCCCCTCAAAATAATGCAACACACAACTATTAATGTCTAGGCTGCTGGCAACAAAAGTGAGTACACCCCTAAGTGATAATGTCCAAATTGGGCCCAAAGTGTCAATATTTTGTGTGGCCACCATTCTTTTCCAGCACTGCTTTAACCCTCTTGGGCATAGAGTTCACCTGTCAGGCTACAGAACTTTTCCCATTCAATCAACTAGAATGAACTTCTGACAATGTATCAAAAGGAATCCTTTATTGAGATGAGACAATTCATGTAGGGGGTCAAAAGCAACGTCTAAGGTCTCTCAGTCATGTAGAGATAGATAAGGGAGTTTAAAACCCCTCCCCTTATCCTGATGTGTATTCAGTAAAACAAAGAGCCAACATGTTAATTCCCCCCACCCCCTTTTTAGAACGATCTTTTTCAGAGTTTCCCAGGACACATCTCACTGTGGAATTTTTATGGTCTCTTCATCTCCTGGCTGTCTCTCTCAGAGGTGATAGGCTCCGGCCATCTGCGTTTCATCTCTCCATTGTATCATGTGTAGGTTATACAAATTCGATATAAGATTAAATATATTCAGGTTACATCAAGAAGGATATCTTTATCAGTCTCCCCCCGCTTTTCTTCATTCATTGAAGAAATGACAGATATACGGATCTGACATCACCAGAGCTTCACAGGTTGCCACTGGAATCCTCCTTCACTCCTCCGTGATGACATCACGAAGCTGGTGGACCTTGCGCACCTTCACCTTCCATTTTAGAATGCACCACAGATGCTCAATAGGGTTTAGCTCTACAGACTTGCTTGGCCAGTCCATCACCTTTACCCTCAGCTTCTTAAGCAAGGCACTGGTCATTTTGGAGGTGTGTTTGAGGTCGTTATCATGTTGGAATACTGCCCAGTGGCCCAGTCTCTGAAGGGAGGGGATCATGCTCTGCTTCAGTATGTCACTGTACATGTTGGTATTCATGGTTCCCTCAATGAACTGTAGCTCCCCAATGCCCGCAGCACTCATGCAGCCCCAGACCATTACATTCCAACCACCATGCTTGATTGTAGGCAAGACACACTTGTCTTTGTGCTCCTCACCTGGTTGCCGCCACAATACAATCCTAGCTGCTATTAAATATTTACAAATATTTACAATCAAATATTTCAATTCTTTACAATATATTTCTGGTACAATTCCCAATAAAAATATCTCAGGTTTAAGTCTATGTGTTGTTTTGTCATTTTTTCCAACCATGTGTGAATTATAGTCCAATATCTTTTTGCATCCGAGCATGTCCACCACGTATGGTAATATGAACCAGGTATCTGATGACATTTCCAACATTTATCCGATTTACTCTTAAACATTCTCGCAAGTCTCGTCGGGGGTAGATGCCACCTGTAAAACATCTTATACAAATTTTCTTTATAAGCTGTTGACATTGTCATTTTATAATTTTGAGACCACAGTTTTCTAAATCAATCCCATGTCCAAAATTCCCCCCCCCAAGCAATCATCGTTTCTTTTACTTGTTCTTCCTCTAATTTAAATTCTAGCAAATGTCCATAAAGTTTTTTGATTACTTTCATCAGTACCTGTCAAAATTTTATCTAAATCAGTCAACTTATCATAGATACCTTCTGTTTTAACATCTTTATCAAATTTAGATTGTATTTGCAAATATGAAAACCAATTCATTTTTACACCTTGTTCATCCAACGCTTGCATAGATTTAAGTTCACCCTTTTCATTCAATATCTCACCATATCTAACTGTTTGTTCCTTTTTATATATTATTGGATAGGAAAAAGCTTCAATAGTAGATAACCATAGTGGAATTTTTAAATAATATTGCTTTTTTATCTTCTCCCAGTTTAGAAACAATGCTTCTCGAATATAATGTCTTCTAAAATACCCCTGCGTTTTAGTTCCCTTACACCAGAGGAAGGCATGCCACCCTAACAGCAAGTCATGTCCTTCTAAATTCAAAAGTCTAGTATTCTTTTGTGTTATCCACTCCTTTACCCACATCAGACTCGTCACTTGGTAGTATAATTCCCAATTGGGCAAAGCAAATCTTTCTCTTATTCTTGCATCTTGTAAGCAATTTAAGTTTTATCTCGCTTTCTTCCCCTGCCAAATGTATTTTAGCACTATTTCGTTTAAATCTTCAAAAAATTCTTTCCCTAATTTGATTGGAATTGTCTGGAATAAGTATAAGATTCTAGGCAATACATTCATCTTAATTGTAGATATTTTCCCAATCAGTGATAATTGTAAATTTTCCCATTTTATCAAGTCTGTCGCAATCTGTTGTTTAAGTTTAAGATAATTATCCTCCTTAAGTGTGCTACATCTTGGTGTTATGTGTATCCCTAAATACTTAACCTTATTTGTGACCTGGATCCCCAAAACTTCCTCCAATTCTTTCTTTCGTCTTACTAACATGTTCTTTGCTAAAATCTTTGTTTTATCTTTATTTATTTTCAAGCCTGCTACTTTCCCATACTCTTCTATCTTTTCTATCAGTTTAGGTGCAGACTCCAATGGATCCTCTAATATAAATACCATGTCATCTGCAAAAGCTTGTATTTTATACTCTTCTTTTTTAATTTTCATTCCTTTTATTTCTTTTTCTTCTCTGATGTTCCTATTCAGCACTTCCAGTGTTAACACAAACAACAGAGGCGACAGTGGACAGCCTTGTCTGGTCCCTTTTCTTATATCTATAAAGTCTGTTAACTCTCCATTTATCATAACCTTTGCAGTTTGTTTATGATATATCGTTTCTATGGCTTGAGTAAATTTTTTACCAAAGCCCATTTGGTCCAATTGTAACAGCATAAAATGCCAATTCATATTATCAAAGGCTTTTTGTGCATCTAAAAACATCAGAGCCATTTGTTTTTCGGGATGTGCCTCAAAGTATTCCAGTGTATCTAAAATTATTCTCATATTATCTTTAATCTGTCTCTTCGGCAGAAATCTATTTTGATCAGGGTGAATAAAATTGTTTAAGTATCTTTTCAGTCTTTCTGCCAGAATTGAAGCAAAAAATTTATAGTCAAAATTTAATAGTGATATTGGTCTTTAGTTTTTAACTTGCTGTGAGTCTGTATCCTCCTTCGGTACAAGTGTGATATATGCTTTTGACCATGTTTTGGGTATTCTCTTCTTTGTCATAACTTCTAATAAGTGAAGATTCAGTGTTTCCTGGAATGATAATTTCAGATAATCAATCTATTTCCCTCCTCCAATTTGAGTCACAAATTAAAAGGAGTTTGATATCTTTTCAATCTGAAAAATGCTACTGAGATCTTCTTGGTTTTTGATTACCATAGGCTAATGTGGCTCTTTTCTTATGATCTCTCTCTAATTTGAATGTAATTCTTGTGTACAAACCTGATATTCTCCATGCCAGTGTTTTTTAAAAATTGGTGAACCTGTTGTAAATTTTCTTGTAAATTTAGTTATCAAGAAATGTAACCAGAAATGTAAGTCAGAGTTTAAAAATTCCTGTGACTTAATCTATACATGTTATTGTTTCCTGCAATAGTTGACAAGGTGGGTTAAGTAGCTGGAGGTTTGTGTCCAGCTATAGCACCTAGACTTATATACCACTTCACAGTGCTTTACAACCCTCTCTAGGTGGTTTACAGAGACAACATATTATCCCCAACAATCTGGGTCCTCATTTTACTGACCTTGGAAGAATGGAAGGCTGAGTCAACCTCAAACTACTGAACTATTGGCAGTTGGCAATCAGCAAAATTAGTCTGCAATACTGCATTTTAACCACCTTGCCACCATAGCTCCATCATTCTCATCATCCTTATATGCTCAACATAAAGACAACTTTTATATGGAATAGTAGTACGTCCAGTGGCTATGGGGTGGTAGTGGTATTAAGATAAAAGCCCCACCTATTGGGTATGTGCATCAATGCCAGGCATACACATAAATTAGGATCTTGCCTTTTTTGCTTTGCTCTGGAGATGCCACTGAGTGAGACTAAATGACATTAGAGTTTAGAATTGCATAAATGTATCGTTGTCAAGAGAAATTTGTTTGTGGTGGGATAAAAATAAAATAAACAAATGAGCCAGCAATATATATTTCAATTTGCAATATATATTAAAATTTGAGTAATAATGTCACAGAATATTCATGGTTGTTTTGAAATTTTATGTTTGTTCTCTGGCCTTCATTGAATTGAAATATATCTTTCATCCTTCTCTCATCATTTACCTAGGGCAAGATTGTTTTTTTTACATCATCTCATGACTCTCCATCTCTGATGGAATCCACTCCTTTTTTATTTTATGAAAAAACAATTTTATAACTAAAATCCAAAATGAAGTACAAAATGTTACTAAAATAAACTGAGATGTTTTGCCTTCTAACAAAAAATAATGAAAATGTAATTTAATATAAAATTAACAGCCTGCCTTAATAAAAACAAGCCTGCCTTCCCATCAGCCTGCTCAGTATTGATCTTATAGCCATGATTCTACTAATCTTCACAGAGCTTGCCTCCTGCCAGCCCCTCCACCCCGATTTCCCAACTTTCATTTGCAAAGTATTGAACATTCACATTTTGCAGTGTCAATAGATTAGTCTTTTAATACTTAAGTAAAATAAGCATTGTTCTAAGCTTAATAAAGTTTGATTATTGACTATTGAAAGTACACCATAGAGTCATACCTGGCCTGGTTATAATTTTATAATTATGATTGCATGCTATCCACAATTTCTATGAGACTTCTTTCTCTCTTCAATATTGCTTGTTGTCACTCAGTTCTTATTGTTAGATGCCATTATATGCTGATGAAGAGATATTTCCTCATATTTCTATTTAAACTTTTCTTGAACTGAATAACAGAATAACAGAGTTGGAAGGGACCTTGGAGGTCTTCTAGTCCAATAGATGGATGATGTTTATCTGAAATGGTATAGGGTTTCCTCCCCTCCTCAGGCAGGAAACCCTATGCCATTTCAGACAAACATCTGTCATCATTTGGTTGAAGTCCGTGGCATATGAAAGATTACAATGTGGAACATAGCAATAGCACTTAGACTTATATATAGCTCCATAGTGCTTTACAGCACTCTCTCAGTAGTTTAGTAGTCATCATATTGCCCCCAAACAGTCTGGCTGCTAATTTTACTGACTTCGGAAGAATGGAAGGCTCAAAGTTGACTAACTTTGAGCCGGTCAGGATCAAACTGGGGGCAGTTGATAGAATTAGCCTGCAATACTGCATTCTAATCACTGTTCCATCAGGGCTTTAAATATTTACTAATATTTACTAAATATTTGGTAAAAGACAAGTGTTGAATGCAAAAAATATACTGAGTGTGAGACTAGGAGGTGAAGAAGACTAGCATATTTAAATGAAAGTGGTTTATCATATGGAATAGAATTGATGAATATTAAGAGGCTAAAATGTTTATCAGAAAGTATGAATTAGTGTCATTTCTGTTGTGAGTACATGTAAAAGTAGGAGTCTATGTACTAGTGATAATTGCACGTTATGCTTCAGTAAATGATGGTGATGGAAGAAACAGAGACAAATTTATTTATGTATAATATCATATTTGGCATGAATGTGATCCAGGAAAGTTTTTTGGGGTGATGCGAAGGGATGGGTGGGAATGAGAGGAAGTTCAGAAAATTATTATGAAGATAACATCTGTCTCTGAAAATTGAAAGAATGCTATTGTTGTTACCCTGTGTAGGGGGAAATGTAGTAAGAGTGAATGCAGAAATTCGTTTGTAAAATGTGCCTAGAAATATGTTTGACAGAATTCCGATTAGGAAGGTAGAAGAGGTGACTGAGCCAAATTTATGAAGTGCAAATTGGCTTTATGTTGGTCAGCAAGATGTGCAACTGACACTTTATTCTTCAGAAGGTTACTGAGAAATATATGAATGCGAGAAAGATAGTTTACTGTATTATTTGTTGTTTAGGAGGAAGGGAATTGTTGAATGTGATAAGTGTGGCATGTGCTGATAGAGTATGAATGAATGTAAATGGAATGCTTAGCAAATGGGGTAACACTAAGCACAGAATAAAACAAGATATTTCTGTGGTTATTTTATGCATTCATTCTCTAATGTATAAGAAATGCTTCTGGTAATGTTAGAAGTGTATTGTTTGGGGACAACAATATGTTTGTATTTTAATATACAGATGATGATGGATGAATACACAAATTATTCAGTAATAAATTGTATTATGCCAAGAATACTATGAATCTGTATCAGAAATAGTTGTATTTGATAGGGCAAATAAAGAAAGAATGGTGGAAAAATTAGGGCAAGTAGATGAACTTGTGTATCTTGGTTGAATGTTTGTATGCTTATATATTTATAGAAATTAATTCAGCATATTTAGATATTGAATGTTTATAAATTTTTACACACACACACACACACACACCAGGGGTGGGATTCAACCGGTATTACTACCGGTTCGGTGATTAAGTTTATTAGAAATGGTTAAAGAATGACACTTTAAATAATATTTAAATTAATGATTGTTCACTAACACTCTTCTAAATTAGCATAAGACAGACAAATTCATAGTTTGCAAGGTGTCTTACGCAGGGCTTTTTCCTGTTTTTTTTTTAAATAAAAGCCTTGCATTGTTCTTTTACTGGCTCCTGCACAACAAATCCTGCAATGATTTCATATTGGTTGGATTTGTTTTTCTGATACTAAATTTTCATTTCACTTGTGCTTTGTTTTTCAGCAAGTATTCAGCATTTATATTTTTTAGAATTTGATATTCTTAAATATAATGGTATACAGTGTGAAAACCTTCATATTATAGAGAGAAGTGTACTTAAATAGTGATTAATGAGAAAACATACTTATGTTTCATTTGCAGAATCCTTCACATTGGGTGAATGTTCACCATCTGGAATACACAGATGGCGGAATCCTGGATCCAGATGACATCTTGGCAGATGTTGTGGAAGATAAAGATAAGGTTGATGGAGATAATTTCTTTATTTTTAAAGAGAAAGTGTCTGATTAAGATATGATTTGTATATAATAACTTCATGCTAAATTCATATGTTTAACAGATGCCTGTATGGCTAATATCAAGTTGGATGTGTTAAATGTTTATATTGCAGTCTCATTTTTGTTTTTGTTGAACTCAGCAAAAATTCTTGAAAAAATCCCTTTTATATATTGTTATCATATATTAAGTATTCAATAGGAAAAACACCTTTGCCCTTATGGTTTTGGAATTTAAGAAGTTCATGGGACTAACCATTGATTTTAGATGTGTAGATTTGATTCTTTGATTTCACAAAGATAATGGCATTGGCATTCGGCTTTGTTCGGGTATTTTCCCACGTCATTGTAGTTGTTCTTTTAAAGTTGTAGCAACGTTTCAGCAGAATCTCATCTGCCATCATCAGGCTTCTGTATAGTGTTCGTCTGTGAGTCAGACTTTTACAGTGGTTTCAGATTTAAATTTGGGGCAGCCTATTGCTGTGCCAGAATGGTTTTTTCTTCATCCTGATTGGTTGGGAGTCTTGGTCTGTGTTTATTGGTCTCGGAGTTTGCTGTGTTCTGCTTGATTGGTGTCTCTAATATCTTCTGTCTGTTTTATATACACACACACACACACACACACACACACACACATATTCATTAAACATTTTATAAAAGGTTTAATTGATCCACAATTTGAGACAATATATGTATTCTTCTGACAATACAGTATTTTCATATAATCCTATTGCCCCTACATTGATTGATAATAGCAAACAAATTTCATTTGTGTCTGTTCCATATGTTAGCTCTTCTTTATGAAAAAAATATGAAAGCTGAAATAGTCCATTCATTTGTACTAAATGAATTCGTTACTTTTAAATGATTAGTTCTTAATTTTCCTACTGAGCAGGTTTTAGAAAAAATATTTGTACAAAAGGATTTTTTTCCTCCTCTTCCTCCTCCTCCACCACCACAAAGTAAAAAAAAATAACCAAAGACCTTCTGAATAGAGTCGTAGGAAAGATGATGGAAGAAAGTCAGCTTTTTTGCTTTTTCTCTTCCAGGGAGCAGCTTAGAAAAACATATCCATATAACATATTCTCCTGAACAATCTGTCTCTGAAATGTGAGGTTCAGGGGTGGCGGAGAAAATGCTTGGATCTGCTTTGGACTTACTCAGTTTAATAGAGTGAACTCTGGGTCCTACTTACAATGTTTTAATCATTGTTTCCTGGTACTTTATGCTCAGCAAAGACAATGCTATAGCATCTGGTCTTTTATATCAGATTTTTGCACCTTTCAACTCCTTACAGCAATGGCCATAGCAAATTCTGGGAGTTGGGAAGTTAATTTGATTGGTCACTAAAGTAGAAAGTACTTGAGGAATATAAGAGTATTAATCAGGTTAGTGGTTCATTTGTGATTTTTATGGAAGACAAAATATATTTAATTCTGAAAAATATATTTTGATAATGTGAATATTTGGCAGCGGAATCTTATAAATTATCTTAAACTAGTGTACACTTTCTATAGTCTTCTACCAATGGTGGGATTCAAATAATTTAACAACCAGTTCTCTGCCCTAATAACCAGCTGGGTAGGTGTGGCTGGGTGGTCATGTGACTGGGAGGGCGTGGCCAGGGCGGGCATGACATGGGACTCATGTGGTGCTAAGGCAGGACTTCCCCATGACTCTCATTATACAGGTAATCCTCCAGTTACAAATATAATAGAGCCTGCCAATTACATTTGTAACTTGGAGATTTCTTTGATTGAATCATGTTAAATGAACGTGATCACTCCCTACTTTCCCTAAGCAATTGTTAATCGAATGTTCAGATCTTTAAATGCACATGGGGAACAGCCTGTGGGGCCTAGTAGTAGAGCAGACCATTCAAGGCCTCCCCCACTCCACTGAGATACCTCATGCTCCCCTAGGGTCCACATAATTGCTTTCCCCCATCCTGCACAGACTGGGCCCGCTTTGCTAGCATCCCAGATTCTACTTACTCCTCCCCACCCCATTTCCCATGGATTACTTACTTTTTTTGCTATAAAGATATAATTTTTACTGATATCTATTCTGTTAATATAACTAAATAAGCCATTATACACTTGAAGCATTGAGAAAAGCAATCTCATCAGAAACAGGAAATTTAACAAGCCTAATGTACAATGCTTGATAGCAGCATTATAAAAAACTTTTCCATGAAATGTTTAAATCTGGCAATGTGAGGTAAAAATGGCTAAAATGATATGAATGCCTTTGAAACATTGAATTCTGTGGCATGGATTTCAAGAACTACAAGAAGACAAAACTATATTAGTTGTTCAGTGAAGTCTCATTCTAACATTAGCAACAGGTTTCTCATAGACTCTCAAGCAAATATAAAAACTTGCTGGATTTATGATTATTCCCCCCTATATTGGAAGCTGTTCTTCTGCTAATGGAAGCAGCTATCTGTTAACATAGGTACCTTCTAAAATTTTAGCAACTACTGGTATATATTCTGGAAACAGTAATGGCTGTATTTTAAAGTCATTGTTTTTTTTTTTTTTTACTGCTTTTTACTGTGGCAATAAGACCACTTTAGAGACCATCATTATATACCGGTAGATGTAGGGATTTTGCTCCCTTAGGAATTCTATTGCCTTTTTTTCTGCTTCCTTTATGTTGTTCTAAATAGACAAATTATTAAGAAAAACCAGTTAAGGAGTAGAGCTTTAGAGGATGGTGAGAGAGGAACTACTATGAAGAAACAGATTGATTTTCACTGAATATTCACTTTGCTTTTATCAAAACAAAAATGTACAATTTGGTGCAAAAATCAAAGGATAGACATAAATGATTTAGTTGCAAATCAGGGACATTTTAAACATATAAAATATTTTAAATATAACCTTAATAGGTTACATTCATGCTAATTTAATTACCTTTACTTCCTACTGAAAATAATGGAAATGTTAATCATGCCATTTACTTTATTACTTACTTTTTGAAGATCTTACTTTTTAAAAGATTTACAGAAGTCTAGAAGAGGCTGACCCACTGGCAGAGAAGCCAAAGTGTTTTATTCAGATGATGGTGAAGCTGTAAGAACATGAAATCTAAGGAAAACATTTTTGCCAGCTTCTGAGTAAAAGACTTCGGCTGGGGCCATGTGGCCAGCAGGCCTAGGCCTGGACTGGGGCCACAGCAACCTCCTGCTTCAGCGATTGAGGCAGCAGCAGCCAATGAAAGGGGAGGTTGCTTCCTTTGTCTCATCGGGCTGAACTGCAAGGCTCTTGTTGATTGGCTGCCACCCCTCAATCCTTGAAGTTGCTCATTCGAACTAGCCAGTCAGCAGCAAGCAGACTGGGCCCAAACTAAGCCTGACCAGACTAGGTAAAAACTAAGCCTGCAGACCCTCATGGCAGAGAAGCCGAAGACTTTTATTCAGATGGGGAAAGCTGTTTTCCTTACATCTCACATTCTTATAGCTTCACTGGCTTCTGAATAAAACATTTTGGCTTTTCTGCCATGTGGCTCAGCCTCTTCTGCAGCTCTTCAAAAAGTAAGTACAGTAAAGCTGTGGGAAATGGGGTGGGGAGAGCAGATTGGGCCCAGGAACCCTCCATTTGGGTTTGTAAGAGTCCAGGGAAGCCCTAGGAAGGCCTGAAGGGGGCATGGGACAGCTGGATTGAACTCAGGGACCCTTCATTTAAGATTTAACAGGCTGGGGGAGCTCTAGGAAGGCCCAAAGGGGGGCTGGGATGGCTGGATTGGACCCTGGGACTCTTCATTTTGGCCTGTAAGAGGCCGGGGAAGCCCTAGGAAGGCCCGGGATGGCTGGATCAGGCTCAGGGACTCTCCATTTCAGTCTGTTAGAGGCCAAGGGAGGTCCTGTAATAGGCCGTTCTCCCTCGAGCCGCTCGGAGCATCCAGACTGTGGGATGTGCTTCTGAGTCCTCTTCTTTCAGGCTGAGCTTTAGACGAGGAAACGCTCCGCCCCTCCCACGTGGCATCGCGCAGCGTCTCCCCAGTCTTTTGCTCAGCCTCGAAGAATCAGGCTGCGTTTCAAAGAGCTCCTTGGCTGTTTTCACTGAATCCTCCATTTCTCCGTCCCAATAAGGTTTGCCTTCCTTCCTCCTCCTGCGCAAAGGGTCCGGACTCAAGGAAAATTTTTTCCTGTCCTCGGGGCGAAGTTGCGGGCTCACAGCGCTTTTAGCGTGACGCGCCCCCCCCACCCTTATCTGATCTCGTCGCTGCCTTCGCGTTGCCCGTGGCACGCGCTCCTTCGCTGGATTCCCCCCCACCCTAAACGCCGACCGGGAGGGCTTTCGCCCCTAGGGCTCTAGGCGCGCCGAGCTGACCGGCCAAGCCCTCCTTTCCTTTCCGTCCCGAAGGTGTCCCGGCAGTTCAGCTCGCGGCCGCCATTTTGGCTCCGCCTCGTGGTCGGGCGCCAAAATTTTTTTTTCTCTAATATTCAGCTGCGGTGAATTGGAACTCCAGGCCTAGGGTTAAAGCCTAGCTGCCCATTTTGAACTGCCTGGCTAGTCTTGGTTAGTGCTTGTTGGCCTCCCGCAGCCCTTTCGGGGCGAAGTTGCAGCCCCCTCCGGTTTTTCTTCTATTGTCTGGAGGCTGGCTGCCAGAGGCCTCCTCTTCAACTCTAGGCCTCAGGCGTTATTCGACTGATTCGGCCGGTACTGAGAGATATACATTCAAAAAAAAAAAAAAATAACTATAATAGAATATATATTTGATTCAAATACAAAAGGAATAATAACAAAAAAGGAAATAATTTTTTGGTACAGAAATTTTTTTCTCTTAGATATTAAATATATCGGAGTACCTGGATATTCAGCTGATATAAAGAAAATAAAAATAACTAAAAAAAGGACAAAAACAGGATTACATATCTAAATATATATGTATTTTTCTGTTATCTCTGTACAAGTAAAATTCCAAAAGGGGGAGCGGGCCAGCCTCATCCTCACCCGGCCTCATCCAGGCCTGATCTGGGCGAGCCAACCGCCCTTATTAATCTCTATTATTCAATATGGCAGACGACAATTCCTCTAAACGTCCTTCATTGAAGGCTAAGGCAAAGTCCCACTACTTGCGCAGGCAGGACAAGGAACCTAAGGGCTCTAGAAAGGACAAGGAACCTTCCAAGGCCTCTCAACGTGACGCCTTAAGGCGCCACAAGGCGTTAGAAAAAGAGTTCGACAGGCGTTCAAGGGAGTCCCGATCGGAGCCGTCTCTACCTCCTCCTCCACCCCCTACCTCTATTCAACCTCCCCCCCCCAGGCCTTTCTTCCCTACCTAGGCGCAGTTCGCCCCAGGGTCTCCCGACCCCCGGTCCTACGATTAGTCTGACACCTGAAGCCACTTTTACACCCACGGCTGCTGGTCTGCGCCAGGATGAACCTTCTACATCTGAGGTTCCACCTCACATCAGGGCTTGGATGGAATCAGCCATCCGCCAGAGTGTTATAGAGGAACTACAGCACATGTCCAGATCAGGCTTCTCTCCTCGAGTCTCCGAGCACGACTCCTTGTCTATCAGATCCCTTCCACAACCGGTCCCCCCGGTTGAGCAGGTACTCTCTCAGAGGGACAGCCCTCCTCCGATTGGGGCCCAGGTTGAGGAGGAAGGGGACTTTGGGGACTTCGGGGAGGAGGATGGGGGTTCCCAGATGGGATCCTCCCGCTACAGGAACCTCCCTTAGAGACTGACATCATGGAGGGGGAGATGTCCGAGGACGAGGGCACTTCTCCTGACCAACCCACCTTTGGGGGGCTCTTCAAACCGCACATGTTCAAGTCCCTCCTCCTTAAGGCCAAGAATGTCTCGGGCCTTCTTTCCCAGGCCCCTGCTGACCTCCCCCCCATCCCAGAGGGCCCAGAAGACTCCATTTTCACCCAACCAGTGGTTGAAGCGGAGGTCATCCCATCCCCCCCCCATATTCGTGGATCTGGTAGCGAAGCAACTATCCTCCACAGGGACCCCTCCCACACCCTCTAGCCAAGACAAGAGATTCTTTAATCTCGATTCGGCACTGTCCAGCCTCCTGAACATTCCAGAGGTCGATGACCCCATTGTGGGTCTAGCTTCCTCCTCCACACCTAGTGAGGCCCTAGAGGCCTTGAAACCTGAGGACAAGCGGGTGGAGCTGGCCCTACGCAGGGCACACCTATCCGACGCCTGGGCCATTAAGTCAGCTACCGCCGCCTCTTTTTTCACTAGGTCCTCTATCCGCTGGCTACGCCAGCTCAGGGAACACGTCCCCGCTTCCAACCTGAGGGCGCACCAGGACATTGCAAAGCTAGTGGCTGCAGCCGAGTTCTCGGCTGACGCCACTTACCAGTCGGTGAAATTCTCTTCCAGGGCCATCACGTCCCACGTCACGGCTCGTCGCCTGCTATGGCTCAAACACTGGCAGGCGGACGTAAAGAATAAGGTCAAGCTGGCCACTGCTCCTATTACAGGAGACAAACTGTTTGGCCCGGCCCTCGAACCCCTGCTGGTCGAGGGTCGCAGTAAGAGGAAGTACTTGCCTTCCCTTTTTCGAAGATCGGAGACCAGGGGCTCCCAGCCCTTTCGGAGGAGCTTTCCCGCCCTTTCTACCAACCCCCTTCCCGTCCAGATTCCCCCGACCCCCTTCCTTCCGATCCCAGGATCGCACGGACTCGGGCGACAGAACTAGGCGCGGGGTGGTTATAAGAGACCCTTTCGGGGACCGGGAGGAAGGCCCTACCGCAGAAGGTAGAGCCTCTTCCTCCCTCCCCATTGGTGGCCGCCTCAGCCACTTCGCCGCCCAATGGGATAAATCCACTTCCGATGCATGGGTTAGGGACACAATAAGGTTTGGTCTCGCCCTCGAGTTCAAATCCACTCCCCTGATCGTTTTTCCCATCCCCCTCCTCAGGGGATCCCACCAAACGTGCTCTAATGGATGCAGCCATCCATCACCTGCTTGATATCCAGGCCATTCAATCTGTCCCTCCGGCTCAGAGAGGAAAGGGATTTTACTCCCATCTCTTTGTGGTGCCCAAACATTCTGGGGGCTGGAGAGCCATCCTAGACCTGAAACGGCTCAACCGTCACCTTATCCAGCGCAAATTCAAAATGCACACCTTGCAATCAATTCTCTTAGGCACCAGGCGGGGAGACTGGCTGTCCTCCATAGATCTCTCTGAGGCATACCTCCATATTCCAATCAGGCCCTCTCATCACAAATTCCTTAGGTTCTGTTACAATGGCCTTCACTATCAATACGTGGCCCTACCCTTTGGGCTGGCCTCGGCCCCCAGGTCCTTCACCAAGGTCCTGGCGGCCCTGGCGGCCCACCTCAGGAGCATTCCCGTCCGCCTCCACTGCTACTTGGACGATATCCTTATTCTATCCCCGTCCAAGTCCCAGGCAGTCAGGGATACCAGGGTCACCCTCTCAGCCCTACGGGCACACGGGTTTCTAGTCAATTGGCAAAAGAGCCAACTTACCCCTTCCACCCGAATCAACCACTTGGATGCCATAATTCAGGGATCCCCAACCTTTTCGACGCCGCGCCCGGTTCCGCAGTTCGGTGTCAGCTGGGCGCCGCCATCTTTTTGACGAAAAATCACTTCCGGTGACGTCACGGAAGTGATTTTTCGTCAAAAATGAGCGGCGCCAGCGCTTCTGGTGAGCTTTTTCGGGTAGAAATGGCTTTCTACCCGGAAAAGCTCACGCGCTGGCGCCGCCATCTTTTTGATGAAAAATTGCTTTTTTACCAAAAAGATGGCGGCGCCCAGCAACCAGCGGCCCGGTAAGGCTTGTTCCGCAGCCCGGTACCGGTCCGCGGACCGGCGGTTGGGGACCCCTGCCATAATTGATTCGGTCTCAGAGAGAGTTTTCCTCTCCCCAGAGAGGTTCCTTAGCATTCAAACCCTGGTCAAACAGATTAGACGTTCTAGGAGGGTGGCCTTGCTTGACCTCTCTAGATTGTTGGGCAAAATGGTGTCATGCATCTCTATTATTCCCTGGGCCCGCTTACACAGCAGGTCCCTCCAGTGGTTCCTGCTCCCGTTCCAAAGATCCGGAAGAAGCAACTCGAAGGTCAGAGTCAAGGTCCCTCCAAAGGTCCTCACGTCTCTTCTCTGGTGGACCAATCCCGCCATCAACAGAGGCCACCTCTTCGCGGAGCCTCAAAGATTCACCGTCACTACGGATGCAAGTCTATCCGGTTGGGGCGCTCATCTCAACTCACTCTCGGCACAAGGCAAATGGTCGCCGACCGAACAAAGATGCAGCATCAACTGGCTAGAGCTCCACGCCGTCCATCTGGCTCTGCGCAGCTTCCCCCAGATCCGCAGTCGTCACGTTCTCGTTCTCACAGACAACGTCACGGCCAAGGCCCATATCAACAGGCAAGGGGGCACCCAGTCCATTCAGCTGATGAAGGAAGCTGAGCGCCTTTGCCGCTGGGCAGAGGCCAACCTCCTATCACTAAAAGCCGAACACATCTCCGGAATAGACAATACCCAGGCGGACTGGCTGAGCAGGGCCACGGTGGACCAAGCAGAATGGCGACTCCATCCATCCCTATTCGAGGAAGCGTCCAGGATATTCGGCCTACCGCTGGTGGATCTATTCGCTTCCCCATCCAACACACAACTTCCACGGTTTTTCTCCCGGTATCCGTCTCACGGGTCGGAGAACCACAACGCTCTGCGCTGCCCATGGCCCCCAGGGCTCCTATATGCCTTCCCTCCGCTCCCGCTAGTGCCCAGAGTCATTCAGAAACTCATTCAGGAGAGGGCAGACCTTCTCCTGGTGGCTCCCTATTGGCCCAGGCGACCGTGGTTTGCGGACCTCCGCAACTTATCGGTAGCGCCCCCATGGCGGATCCCCCCGGACAGGGTCTCCCTCTCTCAGGGGCCCCTTCTACATCCGGAGCCTCAATGGCTCCAGTTAGCCATCTGGAAGTTGAGCGGATCCGTCTGACCAGCGAGAACCTCTCAAGCCAAGTCATCGACACTATTTTGGCCGCCAGGCGACCCTCCACTACACGAATTTATGATGCCACTTGGAAGGGGTTCTGCAAGTGGTGTAGTGGGTCCCAGGTTGACCCTCTCTCTCCCTCCGTGGCTCAGATCCTGGAATTTCTTCAGGAAGGCCTTCGCAAGGGGCTTGCACCTAACACCCTGAGACGGCAAGTCTCTGCCCTCTCAACAGTGGTCTCCTGTGATAACTACGGCTCCCTTTCCCATCACCCCCGGGTTAGATCCTTCCTTAAGGGTGCCACCAACCTGTGCCCTCCCACTGTTCACAGGTTTCCCACATGGGACCTCAACAAGGTCCTAGTTTCTCTTACACGTCCTCCGTTTGAGCCTTTGAGGGATTCATCTCTTCAGTTCCTCACCTTTAAGGTAGTTTTTCTAGTAGCCATCACTTCTGCTCGTCGAGTGTCGGAATTAGCAGCTCTGTCAGTCAGGAGCGATCTATGCGTGTTCCATGCAGACCGGGTCGTCCTGCGTCCTGACCCCACTTTCCTACCCAAGGTTAACTCGCCCTTCCATAGATCACAGGAACTGGTTCTACCAAATTTTTGCCCTAGACCCTCCGGGAACAGGGAGGTTCTCTGGCACACCCTAGACGTTAGAAGGGCCTTGCGTATATATATTAAGCGCACTCAATCCTTACGAAGGTCGGAATCTCTTTTCCTATCCTTTCAACCCAAGACGCTAGGGCTCAAGGTTTCTCCTTCCACTATCAGCCGCTGGATCAGGGCGACCATTGCCAGGTGTTACCTTTCCCATTCTCTGCCTGCACCTGGTGGAATAACTGCCCATTCCACCAGGAGTGCAGCCACTTCGGCGGCCTGGGCCACACAAGCCCCCATCGCTGACATTTGTAGGGCAGCCACCTGGGCCTCTCCGTCCCCGTTTATCAGGCATTACAAGATAGATACGTATGCCTCAGCGGAGGCCTCCTTTGGCCGGCGGGTCTTACAGAGGGTTGTCAGTGATCCGGAGGGGCCTTCGGGCCAGACGGAGTCCCACCCATAGGACAGCCAAGCTTTGGTATGTCCCACAGTCTGGATGCTCCGAGCGGCTTGAGGGAGAATGGGGCGTTGGTTCTTACCTGATACGCCCCTTCTAGGCGAGCCGCGAGGAGCATCCAGCCCCACCCTAGTATCTCCGTCTGGTGGGGACTCTTGTTTCAGCCAAGGAGCCAATAGTAGATTAGAAAGGATCAATAACTTCTCTTCTCGTTATCGCAAAAAACTGGGGAGACGCTGCGCGATGCCACGTGGGAGGGGCGGAGCGTTTTCTCGTCTAAAGCTCAGCCTGAAAGAAGAGGACTCAGAAGCACATCCCACAGTCTGGATGCTCCTCGCGGCTCGCCTAGAAGGGGCGTATCAGGTAAGAACCAACGCCCCATTTGCATCGGCAAAGAGGCGAAAGAAGGCTCACCAGACAGGCAGGTAGCTAGGCCACATCAGAGACAGCAGAGAATGGCAAAGGAAGGCTCAGCAGGGAGCTGGGCCGTGTGGGAGGCTGGGGTGAAGGCAGGCAAGTGGGCTGCGCCGTGTGGGCCATGTGGTCGAGGCAAGTGAGGGAGGGAGCCAGAATATAGTTGCTATATCATGGCCAAGGCAGGCGAGACGAGATAAGGAGTGACTGGGAGGGGCGGGACGGGGCCAGCCAGTAGTGTGATTAGCCGATTCTCCAAACTGGGCAAAAATTTAATTTTTGCGTGAACCGGTCCAAACCGGCTGAATCCCACCTCTGTCTTCTACCATAGAAAGTTGCAGGCATGAGGTAAAAACAAGCTTAGGCATTACCTGCTTCCAATTATCATACTGCCAAATAGTGTAGAGAAATTTTTTCCCCTCAAAAATTACAACTATTAGCTTTTTACATGACTTGCATTTTGTGAAGGTGAAATAGGTTGTTCAAACAATTCAACAGTCTTAGAATTGTCAAGGAAACTTATGGTAATTTTAACTGGAAGGCTAAAATTTCTTTTTCTAAGAAAGGAAAAATGTCACAAATTGAATAGTGTGCAGTTTCTAACTTAAGAAAATTACAGTATAATTAAATGTGGTATGCTGTACATGTTTACTATGCCTTGTTGCTAATTAACTGTTGGGATTTTTGAGAAGAGCTGGCTGACAGCTGTTTGAAATAATAAGAATGGGGAGGGTTTTGGAGGTGATGTGCAAAACAACAAAATATTCCAGTAATACGATGAACTCCTACATTTCCTATTCTTTGAGGAAAGAAACAGGAAACATCTATGATCAAAAAAGGTTAGGCAACTATATAGCTTCTGTTTTTCATTTATCTTTGGCTGCATATATACTGTACCTTTTATAAAGTATTATTAGTTGTTTCTCTAACCAAATATATCCATATTTCCTTTCTCTTTAGCTTAATTTTTGTACCATCATTTTTTGATGCATCAATGGCACAGTCTTTCAGTTTAATTGGCAAAATCTACCCTAGACTATCATGTATTATTTTCCCTGCTTTCTGTGCTCTTATTATTTTTTTTAATTTTTATTCCTTCTCCATTCTGTCCTCACTTCCTAAATAGCATGTGCCATTTCCTTATAGCATTTAAGATATGGTTGAATCACTCTCACATATAATCATTTGGTTGTAATCATAATAAAATTTAGAAAAACTGTATAGAAATTCTAAGAAAGTGCAAGCCTATCTATATCATTTGTAGCAAATATGGAGGACTGGTCAATATAGCTCTTCTTTATGGTATATATAGAAAATGCAAAGTAGCACTTTTAATGTAACAAATTCATGGTCTCCTGAATTGACCTTGTGTACAAGAATATTCTTGGATCAAATCTTGCCTCTGCTATGAACTAGGCAGATCGATGTAGTAAAAAAAAAACTCTTTAAAAACACAGTTATTTTCACTTTGGCTTTGACTCTCTGTTTCTAAGTTTGCACACCATTGTTTTCTCCTTTCCGTGACTACAAGAGTCCAGTGAGTGAGAGGGGGATGACTCCTGTCCTTGCTGATTGGACTGAGTCAGCCTAATTGATTAAGCTCTGCCCTGTGCCATTGGCCATGTCCCAGCTTTTGACTCAGTCCCAGCCAGGACGGACGTGTTATTTGGGAGCTCCACTTTCAGTTTGCTGAAGTGGAGTTTTTTCACTTTAAAAGACCTCACATCGATGATCAAGAGCAGAGAGAATAGTGCCACAGGTAATCATTCCTTAGGAATGACCCAGCGGCTTGGCTAAAGGGGTTTCCAGCACCCCTAGCCAAGCATGGTGTGCTAACAGCATCGGCCCTAGTGTGGCAGCGGTCTGTGATATCAGTAGGCAGATTGGCCTGAAAATCAACGAGATAGGCCACAGATGCCAGCGCTGGTGAAGGAGAACCAGTGCTGAGGCAGGAAATTGTGTGGCATGCCCAGGGCACCCTGCAGCAGGCAGGGCCTTTATTGAGCTGGATCGGAGGCTGCTCCAGGTGTTGAAGTAGTCATGAGCCAGCCCACGGTCTGAAGGTAGGGAAAAACTGGCAGGGCGTGGTTGCAGCCCAGCGTTTAGGCCCAAGGAGGCCTGCTTCAGCCAGGCAGAGGTAAGAGGGACCTTGATAAAAAAGGGGGCCTTGGGATTAAAGAAAAGGGGGCTTAATTGCAGCCATTAATCCTCACCCCCACCCCCAGTTACCAGTCTCTCCCTCTTGAGGCACAATTATCCATATCCTTCAGGTCAAGATGGCGGATACACAGAAGGAAGGAGGCCACAGTCCCTCTTCTTCTAATGGCAAGTCCAGGGGTAGGCAGACAAGGAAGGCCCCTGCTCCCAAAAAGCCTTCTAAAGCAGAAGAACAGGATGCCACGAGGAGACAAAGAGCCCTGGAGAAGCAGGTGGAAAAGAGCCAGCATGCTGCTGGTGGGAGGAGCCTCAGATCTCCTCCTCCAGATGAGTCAGCTTCTGCTATCTAGGCCCCTGTCTTGCAAGCAGAGCCAGGGCCTGCCCCTGTATGTAGGCCTTGCTTGCAGGCCTAGTCCCCTGATGAGACATTGGAATCTTCAGATCTACAGTTAATGGCAGTAGGCAGGGATTATGAAAGGTGCCTTTCAAGGTGAATCATGGGAGCAACCCCCTAGAAGGCCCAGACCAGGGGTGGAGGCCACATTGACACACACTGCTGCAGGCCTGCATGATCCTGAAGTTTCTGAGCTGAAGTACCTGCTCATATGGAGGCAATCATATCTGAGGCTATAAGGAGAGGTATAGTGGAAAGCCTACAATTGTTAAGAAGGCCTGAATCTGTGGCTTCTGCTCATTGCAGAGGGTTGCAGAGGCAAGCTTTCATTCATCAGGAGTGGCCACAAGAATGAGCTGCCAAGAACAGAATCCAGTACTCAGGCAAGCAGCCCTTTCATGGGGGAGGAAGTAGCTTTTTCTGACATTCTTGTTAATTGTAGTGATAGTTCTCTAACCCTAACCCTGAAAACAGCGCCCAAGTTAATAGAAAAGATTGAAGAATATGGTCAGGTGGCAGGATTGAAAATAAATAAAAATAAAACTAAGATATTAGTTAAAAACATGATGGAAAAACAAAAGAAAGAACTGACAGAGAGTTTGAACAAAGATCACAAACAAAGTTAAATACCTAGGAATACAATTAACAGTAAGATGTGGAACACTGAAGGAAGACAATTATAAATTAAAACAACAGATTGCGACAGACCTGAAAAAAATGGGAGAATTTACAATTATCTCTGATAGGGAGAATATCGACAATTAAAATGAATATATTACCAAAGATATTATATTTGTTTCAGACAATTCCAATTAAATTAGGGAAAGAATATTTTGACGATTTAAATAAAATAATATTGAAATATATATGGCAGGAAAAGAAGGCAAGGATAAAACTTAAATTGTTACAGGATGCTAGAATAAGAGGAGGTTTTGGATTACCCAATTGGGAATTATATTACTAGGCGGTAACATTGATGTGGATGAAAGAATGGCTTGTTTTGAGGAATACTATATTGTTAACGTTGGAAGGTCATGATTTGATATTGGGATGGCATGCATTTTTATGGTATAAGGAAAGTAAAACACATGGGTATTTTAGAAGACATATTCAAGATGCATTATTGATGATATGGGAGAAAATAAGAAAACAACATTATATGAAAATACCAGTCTGGTTATCAAATATACAGGCATTTGCTTATCCAATTGTTTTTGGATAATGGAACACACAGTTAGATATGGTGAATTATTAAATGAACAGGGTGAACTCAGAACAAAGCAAGAACTAGAGGAGCAAGAAACAAAGATGAATTGGTACTCATATGTACAAATACATTCTAGATATGATAAAGATAGTAGAACAGAAGGGTTTCATAATAAACTTACTGAATTAGATGAAATTTTAACAGGTACTGGTGAGAGGATGATTAAAAGGTTATATGGTTATTTACTTGGAGTGAAGTTAGAAGAACAAGTCAAAAACAATGATTGCTTGGGGGAAAAATTTGGATATGGGATAGATTTAGAAAAATGGCAGAAATTATGGATTCAAAACTATAAATTACCAATGTCAACAGCATATAAAGAGAATTTGTATAAGGCGTTTTACAGGTGGCATTTACCCCCAGCAAGAATTGCAAGGATGTTCAAGGACAGATCGGAGAAATGTTGGAAATGCCATCAGATACCTGGATCGTATTATCACATGTGGTGGACGTATCTGGAAGCCAAAAGATACTGGACTAAAATTCATACATGGCTGGAAAAAATGACAAAACAGCATATAGACATGAAGCCAGAGATATTTTTATTGGGTATCTTACCTGAAGGATACAGTAAAGGATTGATATATTTGATTATTAATGTTTTACCAGCAGCTAGAATTGTATTTTCTCAAAATTGGAAAAATGAAAAAATTCCAATAGAAGGTGATTAAGAAAATAATGGAATGTGCAGAAATGAGTAAATTGACATTGGCAATTAGAGAGCAAGAAGATAAAGAATACTATAAAATATGGGATTTATTTTACCAATGGCTAGATAAGAAAATAGAGAAGTAAATACATATAATACAAATATAACATAATAGTAAAGATAATACAATGTAAGGATATGTTACAATTGATTACAGTGAAATGAATGATATTATGAACTAGGTCTTGTAAAAGTTGAGATTTGCTCGGAAAGGATGACAGGAATCTGTAATTAAAGTCTAATAATGACTTGACAATAATATAATATGATATGGATAGTTGATTTACATAATATGAATTTAAATTTAAATTTAGGAGGGAAAGACTTGATATTGTGCACAAGAGATATGTACCAACTGATACACTGTATAATGGAAAGATGGGTTTATTTGATGTTTTATGTCTGTGTTTGTCAATGTTTGTTGTTATATATATATATATATATATATATATATATATATATATATATATATATATATATATGTGTGTGTGTGTGTGTGTGTGTGTGTGTGTGTGTGTGTGTGTGTGTGTGTGTTTTCTGAGGTTTCTCATGGTATTTGTATGTTATATTTGTATATATGTATGTTATATAATACAAATTTGTATATTTGTATTAAAACCCGAATAACCAAAGATCCCCATATATATATATCAGGCTTATATATTCTGTATTATATATACAGAAGCCTGATGATGGCAGATGAGATTCTGCTGAAACGTTTTTACAACTTTAAAAGAACAATCTACAATGGTTCGTGGGAAAATACCCGAACCAAGCCGAACACCATACATGTAAGTACTAAAACTTAAGAAAATAAATATATAAATATATATATATATATATATATATATATATATATATATATATATATATATATATATATATATATATATATATATATATATATATATTTGTTTTCTGAGGTTCTCGTGGGTATTTGTATGTGGATCTTTGGTTATTCGGGTTTTCTCCCGCGTAAGATTGGAAGTATCTAGGCAACGTTTCGATGAAGTCTCATTCATCATCTTCAGGCTTCTGTCTTCAGCTCTGTGCTTCTCAGAGTGATGTGAGCTTGCAGCTGCTTCTTCCTTTTAACTGCTAGTGGGGGTGTGACTTGATTGGGTGGGGGCTTGGCTGTGTTCTGATTGGGTGGTGGGTGTTCTCATTGGTTGGGGGTTTGGCTGTGTTCTGATTGGTTGGGGGTTGGCCATGTTCTGATTGGCTGGACGTGTGTTTCTGTTCAGGTGGGGGCTTGGTTGTGGTCAGGTTGGTCTTAGTTACTGGGAGATTTGAGCTGGTGAGCTGTGATCTTGCTGTTTGGCTTCGAGTTCGTGGTCGTGCTGCATCTTCATGGTGGGGGTCAGTTCGCTTCATGTATGGCTCAGGGGGTTTGAAGTGGGTAGTGATGCAGCTGCAGTGCGGCTTCTGGTCTGTGGTCGTGTCTCATCTTCTGTGTGGGTGTGAGTCTGCTTTTTACGTGGAAGTGTGGTGGTGGCATCTCGTGTGGCCCTCGTGGGTGTGGGTCTGGTGTCATTCATCATGTTAGGCACTCGTCTGTTCATCAGGGCGGGTTTCCAAATGGCTGGTAAGCGGGAGGTGTCATCTCTTTTATTCATGCTGTGTGGGCGTTTTTCTATCTCTATGGCTTCTCTGATTATTCTGTTGTTGAAGTGTTCGGTTTTCGCGAACAATACCAGAACTATCGCCAAAACCGAACACTTCAACAACAGAATAATCAGAGAAGCCATAGAGATAGAAAAACGCCCACACAGCATGAATAAAAGAGATGACACCTCCCGCTTACCAGCCATTTGGAAACCCGCCCTCATGAACAGACGAGTGCCTAACATGATGAATGACACCAGACCCACACCCACGAGGGCCACACGAGATGCCACCACCACACTTTATATATATATAAAAGAATGAGCTGCCAAGGACAGAATTCTGTATTCAGGCAAGCAGCCCTTTCGTGGAGGAGGAAGTAGCTTTTTCCAACATTCTCGTTAATTGTAGTGATAGTTCTCCCATTGGGGGCAGATTATCCTGTTTTGCTGACTGGTGGGAAGCTACGACATCTGACGCTTGGGTACTTGATACAGTTAGATCTGGCCTTTTCCTAGAATTTAGATCACAACCACCCAGGTTCTTTGTGCCTTGTCCTGTATCCAGGGAGGCATCACTGAGGGAACTTATGGAGAAGGCTATACAGCATTTTCTGGATATTACAGCTATTCAACTAGTTCCTCTGAGTCAACAAGAAATGGGATTTTACTCCCAGCTTTTTGTTATTCCCAAAGCTTCAGGTGGTGGTGGTGTGGCATGCTATTCTGGATCTTAAAAGGCTTAATAAATATTTGTTCTACAAGTGGTTCAAGATGCAATCATTTCAAACAATTTTGGAGAGCACTTGAGAGGGTGACATTCTCACTTCAATTGACCTCACCAAAGCATATCTTTACATCAGGATATATCAGTCACAGAGATGTTTCCTGCATTTTTGTTATTCTGGGAAACATTATCAATACAGGGCCATGCCCTTTGGGCTATCTTCGGCCCCTAGGGTCTTTACTAAAGTGCTGACAGTGCTAGCAGCACATTTGTGGGCTGTTCCAGTAAGGGTGCAATGCTACCTGGATGATATTTTAATTCAATCATCCTCGGAGACCAGTGCCCTGAGACACCTCTAGCTGACAGTTTCCCTTTTACAGGCCCATGGCTTCTCAATCAATACCAAAAAGAGTCACTTCATCCCCACTACATGTTTATTACATTTGGGGGCCAATATTGACACAGTCTCTTGTAAGGTTTTTATCTCCCAGGATCGCCGTGACAGTTTACAGGCACTGGCCAGGCAAAATTCAGAGGGCAGAATACGGTACCTTTGGCCCTTCTATCTCAGCTTCTGGGGAAGATGGTGTCTTGCATCTCCATCATGCCTTGGGCATGTCTGCACTCAAGGACACTGCAGTGGTTCCTCTTGCCTTATCAAAAGGCGGGAAGGAGTCACTCCTCATGTAAGGTCAGGGTCCCCAAGTCAGTGAAACAGTCCTTTAGGTAGTTGCAATCCCAAGCAATTGGCAAGGGCCACCTATTTAAAGAGCCCCCACAGCTCATCATCACTACTGATGCCAGTCTCTTCAGATGGCGGGGGGGCTCATCTTCAGTCACAGAAGGCACAAGGCCGACACTAGAACAAAAGAGAAATATCAATTGGTTGGAGTTGAGAGCAGTCCGCTTAGCTCTCAAACGGTTTAGTTCTTTGAAACAGGGGTCTCATGTCCTTATTATGAGTGATAATATAGCCAACAAGCCCCACATAAACAGGCAGGGTGGAACCAGGTCCAGGTCTTTAATGTTAGAAGCGGAATGCTTGGGTCACTGGGCAGAGAAAAATCTCTTCTCCATTCAGGCAGAACATATATTGGGTATTGACAATGTGCAAGCAGACTGGCTAAGCTGGGCCAGGATATACCATTCAGAGTGGAGTCTCTACCCTCTTTTATTTCAGGAGCTGACCCGGAGGTTTGGCCAACCAGTAGTGGACATGTTTATTTCTGCAAGCAATGTCAGGCTACCCAGGTTCTTCACCAGGTTCATGACCCTGGAGGCGGAGGGGACCAACGCTCTCAAGAGCAGGTGGCCTCAGGGCCTTCTGTATGCCTTTCCTCCTCTTCTGCTTCTGCCAGCGGTCATCAGAAAGATCCTGGAGGAGAGGGTGGAGGTCATACTTCTCACTCTTGATTGGCCCCAATGTCCCTGGTTTGCGGATCTGGTGAATCTCTTCATCACCAAACCATGGAGGTTCCCTCCAGGCAAGATATCATTGCATCAGGGGGCCCTAGTTCATCCAGGGCCTCAGTGGTTACAACCGACCACATAGCGATTCAGCAGGGCTCTCTGAGAGCACAACATTTCGGAGAGGGTAATTCGTAGGATCCAAGTGGTCAGGAAACCCTCTACTAATTGCATTTGTGATGCCACTTGGAAGACCTTTTGTCAGTGACAAAGCTGGCCTTCAGCCTATGGCTATCTCAACAGCCAATATCTTAGATTTCTTGCAGGATGGACTAGACAGAGGGCTCACAGCCATTACCCTTTATAGACAGGTGGCGACCCTCTCTTCTGTGCTTCACACTCGCAGGAAGGGGTCCTTGTCCCTCAATCAGACTATTTGTAGGTTCCTAAAAGGAGCATCCAATATCTGACCTCCAGTGGTCCATAGGTTCCTAGCTTGGGATCTCCCTAAGGTACTTCAAGCTTTGATTAGGACTCCCTTTGAGCCTCTTAGACCCATTAGCCTATATATGTTGTCCATTAAGGTGGCATTCATAGTGGCGATCACTTTGGCTAGGATAATTTCTGAAATAGAAGCTCTGTCTGTTAGGGAAGATCCCTGTATCTTCCACCCGGATAGGGTTGCTCTTAGATTGGATCTCACATTCCTGCCCAAGATCAACTCCTGGCTCCCTAGGGCTCAGGAGCTTACCTTGCCAAATTTCTGCCCTAATCCTACTCATGCCTTGGAACAGGCATGGCGTACTCTGGAAGTTTGCAGAGTGTTAAAGATCTATATTCGTAGAACAGCAGCTCTTCTCAGGACAGAGGCTCTTTTTGTGTCATTTCAACCAGCCACCTTGGGTTCCAAAGTCACGCCATTGACAGTGGGTTGATGGATTCATTCCTGCATCTCCAGAGTCTATGAAAGTAGGTCTCTTCCGGTGCCTCGGGGGGTGACTGCTCATTCTATGTGAAGCACAGCTATGATGGCAGCCTGGGCCACACAGGCACCTATCGAAGAAATCTGCAGGGCTGCTATATGGTCATCGCCCTCTCGATTCGTCAGACATTATCAATAGGATGCCTTCGTGTTGGCTGATGCAGCATTTGGCAGAAGGGTTCTGCAGAGCGTTCATAGGCAATGGTACGAGCAGGACCAGACTTGAGCACTCCCGTGGACAGTTCAGCTTTGGTATGTCCCACTAACTGGGCTCTCATAGCCATGGAAAGGAGAATGAACATTGGCCTTACCTGAATGTTCTTTCTTTTTTAGTGGTGAGAGAGTCCCTTTATATGTGTGGGAGTGGGTTGGGGGGGAGCGATATAGGGTTTTTTCTCGTTGAATCTACAGAGACACGTCCAGTCTGTCAAGTGCTTCGCCGAAAGCTGGGGCTTGGCCAGTGGCACAGGGCGGGGCTTAATCAATTAGGCAGACTCAGTCCAATCAGCAAGGACAGGAGTCATTCCCCTCTCACTCACGACTCTCACCACTGAAAGAGAAAGAACATTCAGATAAGACCAATGTTCATTTTATTTTTGGTTTTAGGTACTGCTGTTCAGGTATCTGAAAGTCTTGTTTCATTTCTCAGGTGAAAACAACACATACTGGCAAAATGATATACGCTAAAAACATAACAAGGCATTTAAATATTTAGGAAAGTTTTCTAATAACAGGGATTATAAATATTAAGTTTGAGTATAGAAAAACATAGTTTGATATTTAACATCACATATACATAGAACATTCATTGTCTCGTAGAAAATATGAATAGTTCAGAATCAGTATTTTTGGTTGTTTGTTAACAAACTATAATTTGAATGGAAATACAAATAAAACCATGTAGAGAGATCTACACAGTTTACTCTGCTGTTCTCATTTCATTTTGTAAAGAATGATTTAATTACATATTTAAAATAAATCTGTCACATACTAAAAATATTGAAATAATTAAACACATTTGATTTTTATGCATACATTTTCTAAAATTAACTGCCTTTTCCACACTAATCTGCCTTGTCTCTAATTGGGTTGAAATGTGTGAAAGAGAATAATTTTTTCAAAGGGGAAATTAAGTCAACTTTCATCTGTTATTCAGTGTAGAGGGTGTGTGCCAGAGAAAAAAGCTTGTAGTATTTGGAGGTGGTAGTTTTTGCAGTGGTAAATCTCCTGCAGATTAAAATGCCATATTTCTAGCTATTTACACTTTAATACACAAAAGGATAGAAATTTCATGGATTAGTCCTCAGTGTATATTTTGTTTCCTAATATATAATACTTGAAATCTAAGAAGTAAATTTGGGGTACCTTTTGTTCAATGAAAGTATCTGTCTCATCCTTTGCCAAGAGACATGATGGCACAGTGGTTAGAATGCAGTACTGCAGGCTACTTCTACAGACTGCTGCCAGAAGTTTGGTAGTTTGATTCTCACTGGCTAAAGGTTGACTCAGCCTTCCATCCTTCCGCAGTCAGTAAAATGGCCTCTTAGTGGGCTGTAAAGTACTGTGAAGCAGTATATAAGTCTAAATACTATTGCTATTGCTAAATGAGTAAAAAGATGGAAAAAATTTGGAAGGAAAAATAAGTAGCTAGTGGCAACCTCCCCTGCAGCAAAACCAATGCAGTTAATTGGTAGGGAAATTATAAGTAAATTATTTTCTAGTCTATAAATTGCTTGGACTTAAAAAGCAAACAACCTAAAATATTTAATGAAATTTGGCAAACAACTTTTTATTTACCTTGAAATTGATGAATTTTATCTTTTATTATGATTTTATTCTATTTTTTTCATTTATTATATTAAAAGTAAAATAATATAATTATTATACTTTTGATATCATTTGGGAATAATGGTTATTTTCTTCCTTTTGGAAAAAGAATTGTAAAAAAAAAAAATGGGATGTAATGGGAAGATGGGAGGTAGTCCAGGAAACTAAGACTGTGCTGGAGCAGTGAAGCTGTGAACGATGTGTGGACCAGGCAAAATATTTGGACATTAAAAAGTACCCCGGAATTAAAAGAAAGAATTTTTATTAAAGATTGTAGAAGCGGCAACTAGAGAGAGAGAGAGAGAGGGAGAGAGAAGAAAATTGGGAATTTATGAAATTGGACTTTGGACTTTGAGAAGAATTAATTTGGATGTGAAAAACTTAGAGGAAAACATTTGACTATAAAATATTTTGAAATTGAGCTGGATAATTATTTGGGTTTTGGCAAAATAGGCATTGATCAAATGCTGGATTTGTCTGTGTTAAAAAGGGATAATAGCTAATAATTGGAATTAACAAACTTAATAAAAGCTTAAAAAAGGGACAAAGCAAAAAATAAAGGGTGAAACATGGAAACAGAATTGAGAGCACCACCTAATGGTAAAAGAAAAATTTCAGTGACTTTTTGGAAAGTGCTTGGTCTATTTAAAATTGGAATGTGAAATGAAATAAGAGGAACTCTATTATGATAAAACAAAAAACCTGAAAAGTGAAATATTAGAACATCATAGAAAAGAGATACATGAACAAAAAAGTTCCCCTGTAATCACTTTTCAAGTGTGACGCCTTTCTATCTTTCCCCTAAAGTAACACTTAAAATAATACATAATTTCCATCCTGATTCTGCTTAGTACATTCTACATGTTGCATTTTAAAATAAAAGAATAATAAATTTATAATATAGTTAAGTATATAATTTCCATTCTAGTCTAATTCTAATTAATACATTATTTTAAAATAAGAAAATGAAATAGAAAGTTTATAATAACATTAAGAAAATAACGAATTAAACTATAACTAAACATTAATCATTTTACACATTCTCTTTAATATTTTATTAAATATTGAGATCTATCATTATTAAACATTTTAATATTTTAATATTTTGTTAAATCTTATAATATTCCAGTAAACTATTTCAAATGCAGATACTACAATACTATCTTATGTACTCTTGCAGAATCTTTCTTTAATTATACACTATCCTTTATTTCTAAAAAAAACCCTGCTTTTTGGCATCTTGTTTCAGACTGTGGCTTTTCCCCCCTTTTTCCCTCCCTTTCTTCTCCAGTCTGGTCTTTTTGCTCCCCCCCTCTCCTAACCTCCACCTTTTTAACTTCCCCTCTCTGTTGTATTTCTCTTTTCAATTGCTTTCTAACATTGTACCTTTTTTTCACCTTATTTTTCTTTTTCTTGGTTGCTTTATTGAATCTTAAATTCTCATTTTTCCTTCCTCTCTTCCTATTTTCTTTCTTAATTGAACTTTTTTGTCCATTAAAATGGCTTCTTCCTTTTCTTCTTCTTCTTCTCCTTCTCCTTCTTCCTCAAGTATTTGCTGGTATGTAGAAACCGCCATTTCTAAAAAGTGGAAGACAGCTCCCAAAGAATCCTTGCCTTTTTGTTGTCTTTCTTTTAATTTTTCATATTCCATTTTTAATTCATTCACAGATAGTGCCATTGTCAATTTTTAAGAACAACCCAGATGTTTTTAATCTTAAAGTAATTTCCAAATGTCAAAGTTATCAAACAATCCAAACAGACATAAATTATTTCCTCTTCTTCTCTTTGCAATTTTTCCTCCTGGGGCAAAATCCCAAATATATTTTAAAGCCGTATTACAGTTGGTTGCTGATCTTATAATCTTCAAGGCGTCTCCTCCAACAAATTTTTAAAGATTTTTTTTAGTCCTCTCCTTCCCACTTATAACAAAGAGCTTATTTTTACCTTAAAGAAGCAGGTTTTTCTGTGCTCATTTGCTTTCTCCGTAAGGAAGGGGAGTGAACTTTCCTTTCAGCACTTTCGCCGCTTTAACAACTTCTTTTGGAAACAAATGTATCAATCCAAAAGTCAGGTTTCCAGGGTGTTTTAAAAGTAACTTAATGTCCCGGTTCAGCCAAGAAAACTTCTCCTTCTGGTTCTTCCTCCTGCACAGTCTTATCCGGTTGAAGATTCCTTTGTGGCTGCCATTTCTGACAGCCGCTCCACCGCCTCAGGAAAAAGGAGTCTAGCTGGCTGGGGAAAGGGGGTGCGATATCCCCAGACCCCTGCCCGGATCTCCTCTGTCTTCCGCTGCCCCTTCGGGGGTTGGATCGGGGGTACCTCAGCGGCGAGCACAGCAGGGACCCGCAGAGAAGCGGATTCCTGCCGCCGCCGACGCCTTGCAACCAGAAGTGCAATTGGAAAAGAAAGGACAAAGGATACAAGCATAATTATTTTAAAATAAGATGAAATAAACAAAATATAATTAAGAGAGTGAAAAGAAGGGAGAAGTTATATAGAAAATATAGAATGGTTAATAAGATATGAATGGTATATAAGGTGAGCATGAATTTGATTTAGGTCTGTAAAAAAGGATGTAACCCGGGGCTAAGCCACTTTTCAAAAGAAGTTTTATGTTTTGTGTTTTGGTTAGCTTTGTTTGATTGAGAATTAATAAAACCTTGGAGGAATAAAACTAAAGGGAGAGAAAAGACATGTACAAATGATAACTAAGGAGGTTTTCTCTTTTTATGTCTTGTTTTATGTTTTGTATTTTGTGTGTTTATGTTTGATTGAGAATTAATAAAACCTTGATAGAAAGAAATATAATTGAATAAAAGTGAAGGGAGAAATAATGAGAAATTTGGAAAAGATATATATGTGCTTAAATGGAAATGTGATAATGTGGAACCATGCCTTAAAAATAATGTTTATTTGCCTTGTTAAAACTTATAAGTAATTTTTAGAAAGGAGGTTTTATGCTTTTATATAAGTAATATATAAGTAAAGATATAAGTAAAGATATAAAAATAAGATATAAGTAAAGATGTGTAATGAGTATGGAAAGGAAACAAGAATTTAGATAATATTGTAAAAGAAGGCATGAGAATATTTAAAGAAAAATGAATTAAGCTACAACATGCATTGAAATTGGATAAAATGAGTGCAATGAATATAATAATATATGAGAATATTTTAAAAAATGGAATAACTAATAATATGTTATGAAATTGGACATGAAAACTGAATATATAATCATGGTCATGTTTGTATTGAGATGTAAAAACCTGGAACCACATTGTTCACCCAAAGAGATGCTTTTAAAATATAAAAATAAAAAAATTATTGGAAAAAAAAAAAAGAAAACACAGTTCTGGCTGAGTTCATAAATATGGTATGGGAAAGGCAAAGTTTCCATTCAATCAAAGTTCATTCCTGATGTCTAGGATTTTATTTTTTCAGAATAGTATAAAAATAGTTTGTCTCCTTATGCTGCGTCACCTGTAAAGTCATGGAATCAATTATTAACCAATCCATTATCCTCCACTTAGAGACAAACAACCTACTCTCTAATAAACAATTTGGTTTCAGAAAAAAACTATCCTGTAATCTGCAACTCTTACACTGCAAAAACATATGGACTACACAACTCAATCAGGGCAAGGCAATAGACGCAATCTACATAGACTTCTGTAAAGCCTTTGATTCAGTGGTACACAACAAACTACTACTAAAACTAAAATCTTATGGTATCTCTGGACACCTACATAACTGGATAGAAGCATTCCTGTCAAACAGACAACAACTGGTCAAAATTGGGAGCGTCCTATCAAATTCTGTACCTGTCAACAGTGGTGTCCCCCAAGGCAGTGTTTTAGGACCAACTCTCTTCATACTCTACATAAATGACCTCTCTGTGATCATATTAAGAGCAACTGTGTTTTCTTCGCTGATGATGTAAAGCTATTCAACACCACAGACAATACTACTACCCTCCAAAAAGTCCTTGACTATGTATCAGAATGGTCAATCAAATGGCAACTTCAAATCTCAACAAATAAATGCTCTGTCTTACATATTGGCAGAAAAAATCAGAAAATAAAATACAAGCTAAATAGTCAAGACCTTGTTGAGGATCCAAACTTTGTCAAGGACCTTGGAGTACTCATCTCAAATGATCTAAGTGCTAGAGCCCACTATAACTACATAGCTAAAAAGGCATTAAGAGTTGTTAATCTAATCCTACGTAGCTTCTTCTCTGGTAATATCACACTACTAACCAGAGCATACAAAACATTTGTTAGACCTATACTTGAATACAGCTCATCAGTCTGGAACCCATATCATGTATCTGATATTAACACAATTGAAAAAGTCCAGAAATATTTCACAAGAAGAGTTATCCGCTCCTCTACTCATTGCAGAATACCTTATGCCACCAGACTTGAAACTCTAGACCTAGAAAACCTAGAACTATACCGCCTCCGGTCCAATCTAAATATAGTATATAAAATCATACATTGCAATGTCCTACCTGTCAATGAATACTTCAGCTTCAATCATAACAATACAAGAGCACACAATAGATACAAACTCAAGGTTAACCTCACCAAACTTGACTGCAGAAAATATGACTTCAGCAACAGAGTGGTCAACGTCTGGAATACTCTACCTGACTCTGTGGTTTCTTCCCCAAACCCCAAAAACTTTAACCTTAGACTGTCTACTATTGACCTCACCCCGTTCCTAAGAGGCCTGTACACACCAACGTGTCTACCATCCCTGTCCTATTTTTTATTTTTCTTATAAGTAACTATCTCATGTATTCAAAACTATATTTATTCTTATACCTGTATCTTGTAAGCGATTGACAAATCAAATAAATACTAAATACTAAAAATACTAAATACTCTTCCAGGATGTTTTCTTTTTTTCTTTCTTTCTTAAATCCCAATTTAACTTACAGAAATGGGATTTCCAGAACTAATCAGCTATGACCCTGCTTAAGTTTCTGAGAGCAGCCAAAATAACAAAGACCAAAAAGGATAAAGAAAATATTGTAGGTGATACAAATAAAGTCATTGTTTCCATATATGCAATGCTGTTGCCAGAGGATTCCCAGGCACTGACAACTCTTTGGGACTGCTTTATCCAAAGGGGCTGCTGTCTTAGGATGAGCAAAAGAAGGGGTGTGGGTGTATCTCTATTAGTAAATGCCTGTTATAAAAATAGCTTCCGCTCTATATCTTCGACTTCAGAGTAAAATGTAATAAGACGTTTCTGCTCATTTCTAATTTCTGCAGCCATTTAATGCAGATTTACCTTCAGAGAAAATACCCCACCTGCAGAAGTGCTATCCATGGATGGGTGATGAAGTCTGTGAGAAATGATAGGAACAGGTTAAATATAGAACCTTCCAAAACATTGTGGAACCTTCAGGCAGAAGAACACTAAATATTAGTGACTATCAGCTTACTCCTTAAAATTCTCCCAATCTAAGCAGCCCCAGTATTATTCAGTGAAAAGAAAGATATGCACCTTATGCTTCTGTGTAAATATCAGGAATCTAAACACTATCAGCATGGAAAAACATGTATCCACTCTCCTTTATGCTGGCCCAACTCTCTAAAGGAATTTAGAGTTAGATTTATGAGAGGCATACTACTGCATCAGAATTAGGAAAGGGGATGAGTGGAAAACAGTTTTTAACACCCTGCTGGGATGCTACCAGTTTAAAGTATTCCCTTTCGGATTACAAGGAGCTCCTGTCGTATTTATGCAACTAATTAATGAGGTGCTCCATGAACATTTGTACAAAGGGGTCCTAGTTTATCTTGATGACATTTTAATTTACTGTTAGGCATCCAGAAATTGTCCATGGTAATCAATCACTCCGAGACAAGTATAATCTCCAATTGATTTATTAGAACAGCTCTGGTACGTCTATGGAATTTCCCAAACTGAAAGTCATTTTCAGCACGTTTCACAAAATCCACCTTCTCTCCTCCCACTTCTTACACTTCATTAATCACGAGAACCAATTAACTGCAGCTGGAATTTTTTAATGCGACATACAAAATAACCTTGAACTTTCCAACTCCTCCACCCCCCTTTTTTCTTATAACATTCTTGGCAGCTGAATCTCAGAGCTGACATTTACACCAAAACAAAAGAAAAGCACATAAAATTAGTCCAAGCAGTTCTCATGAAACTCCAAAATGCCAAACTATATGCAAAACTCTTTAAATGTGGATTCCACCAAGAAAAAATTGACTACCTGGGATATAGAATATCCCACGAGGGAATAGAGATGGACCCACAAAAAGTAAAAGTTGTCATCAATTGGGAACCGCCCCATACTCGCAAACAACTGCAGAGCTTCTTGGGTTTTGCAAACTTTTACCGCCAGTTCATTCCAGCTTTTGTGAATATCACCCTCCCCATCACAAACTTGTTAAAAACGAAAGGGGGGGGGAGAAACCCAAACCAAGGCAACCCCTTCCCTGGATGATGGAATGTCAAGCAGCATTTGAAAAACTTAAAACAACTGTTCTCAGCAGAACCAATCTTGAAACACCCAGACCCTGAACAACCATTTGTCATCCAAGCAGATGCTAGTGATGTAGCAGTTGGAGCAGTTCTACTCCAAAAGAATGGACATGGACAGTTACAACCATGTGCTTATACTTTCAAGAAACTGACAGGAACCAAGCAAAGATGGGCCATATGGGAGAAAGAGGCATATGCTGTGTGATGGGCACTCCTCACATGGAGACATTTCCTAGAAGGGAACCAAATCCCTTTTGAAGTCTGGACTAATCATAAAAATCTAGAAGCCCTGAAAACTCCATGGAAATTCTCAGAAAAACAAGCAAGATAGGCTCAATACTTTAAACGGGTTAATTTCACTCTCAAATATCTCCCGGGGGGGGGGGATTTCTCGGCAGATGCCCTGTCTAGGAAACCCCAATACAACAGCAAAAAGATTGAAATAAAACCCATGATCCAACCAACCCAACTTGCAACCAAAATAATCACCCGGGTACAAGAGAAGAAAGAATCACTGACTGACAATGCAACAACTTCAATATTTAAGTAGGCGCTACTTAAGGATGACTGGCTCCACGCTAACAAAAACACTTGCTTACTCAAAGATGGGCTAGCCAGGGTAGAAAACAAACTTTACTTCCCTGCCAGCCAGAGGATGGACCTCATGAAATGCTGCCATGACTCAAAAATAGCGGGACACTTTGGTTTTGTAAAAACCCTGCACCTCATCAAAAGACAATTTTGATGGCCATCTCTCAAAAAGGACATTAAAAACTATGTTGCTAATTGCCCCATCTGTGCTGCTGCAAAAAGAAGACAAGGAAAATCTCCTGGACTTTTACAAACAGTGACAACAGAACCTTCAGCACCCTGGAAAGAGATCTCTATGGCCTTTATAGTGGAGCTTCCCAAAAGTGCTGGAAATACTGTCATTTGGGTTGTAACTGATCTTTTTTCAAAACAAGTTCACTTTGTTCCATGCCAAAAGATCCCAACTGCCAAGGCCTTGGCAAAGATGTTTTTAATACACATTTATTGCCTTCATGGAGCTCCCCAATGAATTATCTCAGATAGCGGTGTTCAATTCACATCCACCTTTTGGTGGGTGTTTTTAAACTTATTAGGCTTCACCCAGGGGTTGTCATCGTCCAATCACCCCCAGACTAATGGCAGAGCTGAACGATCGAACAGCGTATTAGAACAATATTTAAGATGCGTTATTAATAACCAACAGGACAATTGGACTGACCTTCCTTTTGCAGAGGTAGCATACAACAACTTTGTCCACAACAGCGCTGGTTTCACCCCATTCCAGGTAGTCACAGGACAAGAATTCAACCCCATGCCAGAACTACCCACCAAAGAACCTGAAATTCCCTCCCTTAAGGAGCGGATTAATAATTTGCAAGCCGCTTGGCCAGTGGTCAGACTAGCCTTACAAGAGGCTAGAGCAGCTTTTAAAGCTCAAGCGGATAAAAAGCGTTGTGACCCTAAGCCATTCAAAGTTGGGGACCGCATATATTTGTCCACAAAATTCCTAAAATCATTGCAACCCTCTAAGAAACTGGGACCTGAATTCATTGGGCCATTTTCCATCTCCAGAATTATTAACCCTGTTATGGTAGAGCTTCTACTTCCCAAAACGTTTAGACAGGTTCATCCAATATTTTACTGTAGTCTACTCAAACCAGAAATCACTTCAAACCTTAGACCCCCCTCTTCCCACATTTCCAACTCCCATTATGGTACATGGGGAACAACATTTTGAAATTAAAGATAGGGTAGCCAAACGAGTGGGTAGCCAAACGACATGTAAAAGCACCCACATTACTACGGAAGTTCCATCTCAAATACCCTCACAAACCATCCTAAGTTGTAAATGTAACACATATTTTATGTCTTCCAGGTGGATTTCTCAAATTTTTAGGGGGGCAGTATGTCAGATCCGTGTATCTGCCATTCTTCAATGGAAGAAGGGGGGGGGGAGTTAGTACAAGTAATCCTTTTTGATGTAACCTGAATATATGAAATCTTATATTGAATCTGTATAACTTACACATGATATACAACTGGAGGACTGGAGCCATATGTCTAGAAACTTGTCACCTCTTGGTGAGATAGCAAGAGGAGAAGGGACCATAAAATTCCAGTTTTGGAAGATAATACCTGGGAAACTCTTCTAAGATACATTCCCAGAAAAGGGGAGGGGGGAATTAACATGTTGGTTCTTTGTTTGACAAAATCCACATCTAAATAAGGGGAGGGGTTCTAACTCTCTTTATCTGTTGCTGTATGCCTGGAATCATCTTAGATTCTGCTTTGACTAGTACTGGAATCATTTCCTTTCAATAAAGAATTCCTTTTGAAGTGCCTAGCTTTCAGAAGTTCATTCTTTTCCAGTTGAAGGGAAAAAAGTCCATTCCTTACAGAAACTGAGGTAGAGGTAGAGTATTTCAATTGTTTCTAAATTCATTAAAAACATTTGATATGAAAATTGTCCTTGGTATGCCAGCTGAAGTATATATTCTCACAGAAGTTTGATTTAGTGTATTATTTGATAGCCCTCAAAATAATTTAATCAGTGCATTCATTAATCCATCTCCAAATACAGCGATGAGGGGAAAAACCAAGATTATTACTGTAGGATAATTAGCAGAATGAAACTGAGTTAATAGGTGCGACATCCAATTATTTTCTGCCCTCAAGATAAATTCCAAGTGAAGGTTGAATATTATAGCAGTAGTTCAGTTCTCCTGCTTATTCAAAGTCATGTTGAGTGGATAGAAATTGTGGCATGAAGAAGATGTGATATTGCAAATTGATTTTTACAAGACTCTTGTGCTTTACACTGATGCAGTGTTTGTACTGAAAAGATTCATAGCTAACCTTGACACTCCCCTAATTGCAGTACTTTACCATTATTAGGCATTTCTGATTAAAGAAAAACATTTTGGTAGATTTTTTTAAAATGTTATATTTCTGCTTATGTAAGTGGTTTTAATTTAAAACATCTAAAATGTCCTAAAATGAATAATGAAATAAAAGCACATTCAAATTACAAGTTTCATTGAATTATATATTCATCAAGTTAGTGTTGATTCTTATGAACCACTGAGATTTTCTCCATGATCCTTCAGGTTTTTCAATCATGCACCTATTGTATCTTTGTTGTTGGTCATCAGTGGTCTCTTTCCCTTCCACCTTTCCCAACATTAGAATCTTCTCTAGAGAGAGCTAGATCAGCATAGTAGGTCTGAAGTGAAGTGAAGCCTGGCCATTTGTGCCTAAAGTGAGAACTTTGGGTTGATTCATTGTATGATCCTTTTGTTTGTTTTTTTATTGGCTATCCATGGTATTTTCAGGAGACTTCTCCAATATCAAACTGGAAATAGTTTTCAGCACACAACTGCAGAAAAAGATTTTGCTAACTTTCTAGAAATCTACTACTACTACTACTTCCAATGTTTTCTAGTACTTATCATAAAAGTAATTGTTTTCAGTCACTTGGTTGTGCGACCTGTTGTACAATGAAAATATGCATTGAATTTGTCAATCACAAATCAAATAATAAGTAACCTCTTCATCTGTGAAATCAGATGGTTGTTAAAATTGGACAATGTTGAGATAATCCTGAAATTTTTAAAGTACTTGTACTGTGGCAATCATAGAATTTCATGCAAAACAGTTAAATTTAGTACATTTTCCATTTCATTAAACAGATGTATTTGAATCAATTACAAAAAGAAGGTACCAATCTTCTGTAGAAAGAGCAGATGGAAAAATGTGTTCCTAATCACAATGCAATTCTGGTCAGCTTATATCATTACTAATATCCTATTACAGCTATGTGCATTCCATTCCTTTCCATAAGAATTTGCATCTTCCATCTTGATTGCATTCAACTTTGGACTTATGGCTATTCAAATGCCAAGCTTGATAATAGTCTCAATTCTTAAAAAAGTGTGATAACTGGAATTTTTTGCCAAAGGCCTCTAGTAAATATTTGGTAGAATCCGATCATATCAGGAGGAAGCCATCTCTCTCTCTTTTTGTATTTTGGTCAGGTTTGGGGATACACAAATACAATTTTTTCCCTATTCAGACTCAGAGTTATGACAAACAGTGATATGTTTGTATTTGCAATATAACGGGTGACTGACTTTATTTGCAGATAGGATTAATCAAACCTCAACTATGCCATTGTAAAACTTTCTTTAATAAATTGAGTACCCTATGCCAGTAATGCTTGATAGCCAATTATCCATGATTTATTAACTGCTACAGTGCAATAATCTGTCTTGACATTGTCTCTGTCCTGCTCTCTGCTTCAAAGTAAAATTCATTGTGAGTCACCATTTCTTCTGCTTTCTTGATAATACTGATCATGAAAAAAAGAGACTAGGTGTTAGGAATGTTAATCACCAAACAGTTGGGTTGGAAATATATAAACCAGGATAGACATTTAATACTGTCTCTTTAAGGGAATGCTAAAATTGTAATTGGGTGTGGTTCCTCAAACAGCCATAAGATGGAGCCAGAAACCTGGGTTGTTTGTCCTGTTGTTGAGTGTTGCTAGTTGTTGATCGTCGTTATTCTTGGTTTGATGTAAATCTGTTACTGAACTGTGTATGATACTGGACTTTGTCATTTGGATTATCCCTGGACTGAAAACTGACTGCTTTAACTGTGTATAACTTAGACTGCTTGTTGGACTTTACTTAACCATTTACTGGAAGTAAAAACCTACATTTTACTATACAGTGTATCTATGTGCTGGTTGTGTGTTATTCTTCACCACTCTCACTACGTCTCCCTGTGTGCACTCATTCTCCTAACGGGGAATTCCCTCAACACTAGGCTTACGATTCTTCTCTTATTTCTAAATGCAATAATGCCTGTCCATCACTTTTTAAAAAGCACGTTTATAGTTCTCATATTTGGAATATATTAAAACATCAAGTATTGTAGGTCTTTTGGGTGCGGGTTGATTAAAAGAATAATTATACAATGCTTGAAGGACTAATTAACACCCAGTAAGGTAATTTGAGACTTAAAACCATTCCATCAGTGATTGTTTGAAATTATGATGGTGCTAAACAAATGCTGGTTACAACTGGTCTGGCTATCTTAGCAATCCTCCCATTGTGGTAATGTGATTGTGATCTGGGTATTTGGCAAATGGTTCACCTGACTGGTCATAATGCCCTGTGATTACATTATTGCCATTTCCTGGCTGGCTTCCCCAGAAGGTCATTGGGGAAGTTGGCTGGAAAAGTCATAAATCATGGGTGTATATGTCCCCCACCCCCACACATTCTCAGCCCTTCTGCAGTTGCACCACACTGGTAAGTTTTGCAATCTTGCTCACTCTCCCTGAGCTTTGCCAACCTTTTCTATCACTCCTGGATTCCTACACACTCTTCTTGAACCTTGTCACATCTCCTTTGCACCCCTGTGCACTTTTCTGCATTCTTCTTGAGCCTTGCCTTGCTTCCCTCATACCCTTATGCACCTTACCCGAGCTTCACTGCATCTCCCTCACACATAGACAGTAAGAAGAAATAACAGATTAGCATTCAAACCCTGCTGAAGTGTTAAACATGGTGGCTGCCCAGAAGTAACCAATTCCAGATTGTAATATGGTTTATTCAGAGCCTAGGACAAGCTAGATCTACTATTGTATAACAAAGAATCATAATGATGCTTAAAAATAAGTATAAAAAAGAAAAACTAATTAATAAATTACAGAAGTTGTACCTGAGTAACTGAAATAATTTTATAAATAGAAGACTAATCCTAAATTTTCAATGATATTGTTTCCCAGTAATGAAACTGAAGACAAAGATGCAGACCAACTAATGTTTTTATAAATGAAAATATAATTTGAAATATTATTGCATAACATATTTTCTGGGAAAATGCTTTACTGCACACTTTATTGCTAAAGGTAAAAAGTAATTCTGATGAATAAGTTATAGAAATGCATTAGATGGTCTAGGAGAGAGAATCCTTTTTCCTTTTTCCTAGATTAAAAGACAGTAAAGTAAACATTGTCACTTCATAACTGCCATAGTCAACAGCTTTGACCCATGGTCAACTTTGGAAGCCCTGAATGTTGATAAATAATTAGTTGTTTGTATTGTATATATTTGAAGAGTGTTATCATACTCATCCTTTCTCTTCTCAACTCTAATTATTTTCAATTCCCTCTATTTCTCTCCATATAATTTGTTCAGAGTATTGCAGTGTAAATTCAGCGCCAGAAAAGTAAACACAAATTACTGAGGCTTCATTTAACTTCTTTATAAACATATGAAGTAAATTTTATAAACCAATTGTAGATCTCTTCAACATGGAGCAAACTCAAACAGAAGCAGACATGTTACAGGTTCAGAGCAGAGCAGCAATTCAACTTCAACAGACAAGCAAGCAAGTTAGTTTCTCTTTCACTTTAGAGCTGAGCACAGAACAGAGATAAATCACACCCAGATTCTCTCTTTAAGTTTCAGCCCTCAATTCAGCTCTCATTGGCTGACCTTGTTACTAAGCTCTATTCTAGTTCATGAATATACTCTGACATAATTTAGTTTCCAATCCTTTTAGCTCTGTTGTGAAGTTGCCCTCATTTGAAGCCTTGCTTTTAACTAGTAATCAGTACTTGGCTTGATGGAGACTGACCAATACAGAATAGAGTGGAATTATTACTTCTGATTCTGAAAAATGTAACTCTTTATGCAGGCTGAAATCACATTTGCCTTTTTTGCAGACAATGCAAACTGTTGACACTTACATGGTTTGCAAATCAATTACAGTTCTCTTTTAGAAGTATTATTGCTAATCTGAGTATCTTGTATTTCTATCTCTGTTTTTTTATTTCTATACTATTAAATTTGTATGCTGCCCATTTCCTTATCAAATGACTCTAGGCAGCTTACAATAAAAGCAAAAATATTAAAATATTAAAATTAACAATTGCATAAAACTAGGAACTGGTATACGAGTGGAACAAAGGTTTTGTTCCACTAACCACCTCTAGCATGGAACACTGAACACATCAAAACCCCAGGCGAATTGGCAGAGCCAGGTTTTGAGACCTTTTCAGGAGGCCAAGAGGGTTGAGGCAGATCCCGCCTCCAGTGGCACGATGTTCCAGAGGTCAGGAACCAATCTATTACATTTGCATTTGGTTTTTCTCTTCAATTATACATTGAATTGCAACTCCCATCTGCCACAATCATCATTATGCTTCAACAATTTAAACAAGATATTCAGTAAAATAAAACTGTTGAAGCCTATATCTTATAAAAGTTATAATATATCCCATAGTAACCATAAAGTTATTCAGTCATTTTTTTCAAGTTAAGGTTGCTTTACCTGGCTAAGTATCAATGTATTTGATTTCCATATTAAATTCATGCTTTACTGGGATATTTTCACCAGTAAAGAAAGGCCAGAAAGTCAGACCATAAGCGAGTAAGTAAAATAAAACATGTCTTTGTTTATGTCCTCTTTTCTATCCAAGTTAAACTTTATCTGCATTTTGGTTAACTCTAAATAAGTGTAATATATGTTGTCTTCCATGGAAGCACTTCTAGGCATTGTAAAATCTTGCAGCGTCTCCCTCTCCCCACCCCAGCCATATGACTGGGCATTTGGTACACTATTAGCATTTATGACCAGATTACCATTTGCAATCTTTTCTGCTGACTTCTAAGTTGCAAAAAGAGGAAATGGAGGTTTTGAGATCTATTCTTCCAATGTGCTGAGGTTCCTCTCTCCTTTATGCAGGAAGAGGAAAGCCTCCCACACACTGGAGGAATAGGCCTCAAATCTGGCAAAAACACTAGCAATAAATCAATACATCAATACATTCGGAAAGATTAGCTTTGTTACTATTGTGTCCTCTGGAGAGAAGGACACTAGTGAAACAGGTAGATTCCAGGGAAGAAAATGCTCTGAGAAGAAGCATCTGAGAAGAAAGACTCTAATAAAGGGAGGATACAAATAAATAAATACACAGAAGAGTACTTGTAAACCAACCGTAATCCTGTATTTATTCCTGAATTACTCAATTATAAAAAGTGTAAAATGGAATTGCATTAAGTGTTGGAGAGAAAGAATAAGTCAGTCTAATATTATTGTCTCCTTGTTTTTTAAGGGATGAGGACAAGTTGGGTCCCTGTTTTTTAAGGGAAAAATGAACCTTTGCCTGATATTTTAACCTTTTTTAAGATTTAAGAAATAATTAACATTTTTTCATATCTCAATAAAAATGAACACACACAAAAAATGATGTATTATTTATATGGAAAATGGCCCCTGGCCCCTTTAATGATGAGAAGGCTGCTCAACATTTTGGTGCTGAACACTTACAATAAAAATGTCCCCTTATTTTTCTATTACAACACCAAAGTGAATTAACCATTTCCTACATTGATTTCATTTCAAATATTCTGCTTGACTTAGAGCTTGGAAGTTTGCTGCTGGTTGTTGAATGGTGCCTGGGAAGTCTTCTCTGAATAAGATTTCCAGCTGTGTTTAAACTCATTGTTAGAATAGCCTTTTCCTTTTTGCCAGGGTCTGGGAGTAGAAATAACTCATTCTACAAATTTAAATCTTATTTGCTTACTAGTCGTTTTTAATCAGTGGATGGTTGGAAACAATAGTTGCTTTGACACTGAATTTTATGAAGGGACGTATTTTGTAGCTTGTGAAATTTGTAATGTTTTATCAGATTGTATAGAAGAACCAGTTAGCTGAAAGATTCCTAAACATTTTAGTTTATTTTTTGTTGAAACATTGAAAATGCATAATGCAATGCATGGGTGACCTTGAGGAAAGGGGAGAAGAGATGCTGCCAAGGAAACAATCAGACAAGAGGGGATGGAGCCCTGAGGTGCTTAATGGTCAAAGAAACTTAGGAAGGATCTGCCCCCCAATGGATCAAACAGTTAAAAGTGGTGGTGGGAAGATTGTACTTTCAGACTTGCACAATTCTGCTAATGTAGCCTTAAAATAAGGTGGAGTGAACAAATTTGGTTATATTTCCTGTCTGGTTTACCTGTGAAGGCTTACAGTAGGTAAACAAATGTGATAATTTTAAAAGAATTGTGTTACAATTATTTGCTCTTATGGAGACATAGATTTAGGGTCCTTCTGGTGACGTCAAAATGAATGGAGCAGGGGAACAGGGCGCCATTAGCCCTGTTTGATTTTTCTCACCTGGTGACCCTAAATGGGCAGTGCAAACCCCAGAGAGGCTTGCAGGACAGAGACAACAAGGGGAAGTGCGATCCCCTGTCTAGATACAGGGGAACTCCTCGACACTGGTGAGAAGAGTCAGCCAATATGGCAGATCTGAAGCCATGACAGCCAGGCAAGAACCAGGAAGATAGAATTAAGAAACAATGCGAGTATACTGGGTGAGGACATTATATTTCTAAGGTTGTTTTTTTAAGCAAATTTTATTAATTTCAAAGACAAACAAATCATCATCGACCATTACATATTTGAACCTTTTTCCATTATAAATTTTACAAGTCAGATAAAACCTTATTTTATACAATACAATTCTATTTTAAGCCATTTCCATATGAGCATAAAAATACCTCTTATCCAATTTCTCTTTACTTCTCTTTACTCTTATTCAATTTCACTATTATTATTTCATTTATTTCTTTCTGACTTGATTACCATTATTCTCATTCTGTATTTCTACCAGGTTTTATTAATACTCTCAAAAACATAAACACACAACAAACAAACATATAAAAAATCTTTTAGGAAAGTAACTTGGCCCCAGGTACCTCTCTTTATATGGGCTTCAATTATATTCATGCTCATCTTACATATCATTACCTATTTTGTTTACCATTCTATATCTTCTATATAAACTTCTCCACACATTTCACTCTTCATAATTCTATCTTATTTAATCCATCTTAATTTAAATCATTATATTTGTATCTTTTGCCCATTCTTTATTATCCCTCTATCTCATTCCTTATAATAGAAAAAAAGAATTTCTCCTGAAATCACTAATCAGAGTATGATGCCTTTCTATCCTCCCCCTAAATTAATTAGATTAACATTTAAAATAACACCTAATACCCAATCTGATTCTGCTTGATACATTCTATCTACTAATTTTTTTCTTTTAATAACAATAAAAACAGAGTAATAAATCCAAAATGATTAAATACATAGTTAAATAATAAATCTAAATATTAAATCTTATAACATTCCCATTGCCTTTCCCTTTAATATTTTATTACATTTTAAAATCAATCATTGTTAAACATTTCAACATTTTAATTTCTTATTAACTCTTAAGCCATTCTAATTTTCTATTTCTAATACAGATGTTACAATACCATCTTATGTACCTTGCAAAATCTTTTTTAAGAAAATTGTACTTTACCCTTTGTCCCTAAAAAAAATTCCTCTTTTCCCATCTAATTTCAAAACTTTGTGGCTTTTCTCCGCCTTTCCCCTTTCTTTCTTCCCCCACCAAATCTTCCTACCCCCCTTCTTCTAGCCTCTGCCTTGCTGGCATCCCTTCTCTGTTGTGTTCCCTTTTTCTTTTGTTTACTATCATTATATTTATTTTGCATCTTATTTTTCTCTTTCTTAAATGTTTTTTAGATCTTAAGTCCTTCATTTTCCTCGCTTTCTTCCTTCCTTCTTTCTTAGTTAAATTTTGGAATTCATTAAAGATGGCGTCTTCATCTTCTTCTTCTTGTTGTTCTTCTGCCTCCATCTGTTGTATTGTTTGTTGATAGTTAACCAGCGCCATTTCTAAAAAATAGGAAGGCTTTTTCCATACCATCTTTACCGGCTGCTTTTGTTTGCTCATATTCTTCCCTCAGTTCCTCAAAAAAAAAAAAAAAGCCATTATAGATCTTTTCTTTTCTTTTTTCCCTCTTTCTTCTTACACCAACCAAGATATTTCAAAAAATAAATAAAACAATCCCAAAATCCCAATCCTCAATCAATCCAAGCCAAGACAAAATTCTCCCTTTCTCTTCCAGGGGTAGTATCAGACAAAAGAAAAAAGAAAGTCCAAATCTGTATTTTGAAGCCTTATTGGAGTTATATTTCTGTCTTCAAATCCTTAAGGCATCTCCTCCAACAAAATCAAACCAGATAAATATATTTTTTGTCCTCTCCCTTCCGACTTATCCCATAAAGCTAGTTTTACCTGAAAAAAAAACAGGTTTCTCAATATCCACTTATTAATTCCATCGGGAAGGAGAGTAAACTTTCCTTTCAGCACCACCAAACTGCCGCTTTTTTCCTCTTCTAGAAGGTATCATTCAGAAAGTCATAATTTTCAGGAATTTTGTTAAATATGTCTTAGAGTCCTGAGAACCAAGAAAAACTTTCTCTTTTCAAAAACTTTCTCCACTTCCTCCTGCGCATTCTTACCCGGCTGCCAGCTTCTTTGTGGCGGCCATTGCGGACCGCTGCTGCACCGTCTTGGGAAAAGGGGGTTCTGCCGGCCGGGGAGGGGGTCTGCAACACCCCCAAACCCCTCTCCGGATCCCCCCTATCTTCAGCTGCCCCTGCAGGGCAGCCTAGCTCCGGACCCGTCCAGATCGGAGCACCAAAAGCGGCTAGCGCAGCAGGGATTGCGCAGCTTCGCGAATCCCTGCCGCTCGCGAAGCCGACAAACCGGAAGACCCATATTTCTAAGGTTTTGATTTAATTTGATTTAACATAGAAGCGGAAAAGTGGGACTCAGAAAGATTGGGGCAGGATTTCCGTCCTAGGAGAACAGTGGCAACTGAGCGGCTGGAGCCTCTGGCAGTTCCAGAGAAGAACACAGGACATTTTGAAAAAAAGAAAGAAAGAAAAGATAGAAGATTGCGAAGAGGAAATCCAGATGAAGCAATTAAAAAGAACTCTTAAGAAACATTTTAACCTCTTTTTCTACTTGTGCCGATAGTGACTGAAATTAGAACGTGGGGAAAACTTCTTTTGATTAGTGTTGAAACGTGCATCAGTGCCATCTAGGGACAAGAAGATTTTGTTGGAATAAGGTGACTGACGCAATATATTAAGAAATTAAGGAATGACATTTGGGACATATAGTAGATGTTAGAGAAAACACCTAGATGGATCTGAGACTTTTATAGTTAATTGAGTATCACTTGGGATATCGCGTGGAAATTTCTGGAGACGTGGAGACTTTATGAACTACAAACTGCATAAACCTTAAGACTCAAAGAACTTAAACAAAAGGATAAACCTACTGTGGATTATAAGCTAGACCATTGAAGGGAGGAGGATTGTGAAAATATTTATACGAAAGGCGTTTTGAATAATCTAAGGACTGGTTGAAACTAACCATTTTTGATTATCAAATATTTAGTAGCAATTGTTTATTCTTATTCTTATTCTAAACAGTATAGATATATTGGACAGACATTATACATTGCTTATGTGATGTGGGAGGATGGACTGATTGTTAGTGTCTTAATAACAAGGTATTGAAGAGAGACTGTAGGGGAAACGTGGAAATTAAGAAATGAATAATTAACTATTGTAAAATATTTTGGGAAAATACCCTTCGATTTTGGAAGATGACAAGTACATCAGCTATCACAGAAATTGGAAAGAAAGTATCATTGACACCAACACCTAAAATATCACCCTTGGCTAGCCAGATAGAAAGCATGTTGGGGGTGGAGAAGGTAGGTTCTATGCAGAACATGCAGGTGATGCTGCTTATGAAACCATGACAAAGACCCAAGAAAATATATCCATGAGAGCTGAAGAACGGGATGGGGGAGATGAAAGGAGACATTTGATGAGAAAATAGGGAACATTCAACAACCAATTAAGAATGAACAGAGGATACAAACTGTAGAGATAAGAATGTAACAAACAGAAAAGAAGATGGAAGAAATGGAACAAAAATTAACCTTAGCCAACAGGGACATAGTGGAAGATAAAGAGGAAGACTTGGCTACAGTAATGATAGACCTACTGGCACCGGTGCTACAGAAAGGCAAACACGACATACAAGGAGATCTTGATGAAGTGTTCAGAATTCACACATATTACGCAAGAAGGCACAAACTGCCAAGAGAAGTACATGTGAGGTTCACCAAAAAGACAGTGAGAGATGAAGTATATAGAAGGACGAGAGATGAACCCATGATGTACAAACGGAGAGAAATTCAAATCCTAAAACAAGTACCCTGGAGAAAATAGAACAGAGGAGAAAATATCAATTTTTGACCATGCAGTTGATTAAGCACAGTGTGATGTTCAGATGGCTGATACTGGAAGGGATCTTGATAGCATGGCAAAAGAAGAAATTTAGGATTGACACGTTAGACAAAGCACATGAATTTTTTGAACACCATTTTACAACAGATGAAGTAGTAGGGAGGAAATGGAAAGTGAAAGCCAAGATGAACACCAAGTAGATGAAAAAGGGACAGAGCAAGAAGAAAGAATGAGGATAGAAAATAACCAAGTGGAGTGAGAAGTGTGGATGACTTCGGGAATGACAGTAGATATTCAAGAGATCGACATAATAACAAATGTGTGGGCTGATCATAATCCTATAAAAGTGGTATGGAGGGGGCAAAAGAAGAACTGGAGATGGACAATGAATCAAAACATTTTAAAAGATAAGGAATATATACAAATGGTGGAAAAAGAAATGAAATTCTTTTTCAAAGAAAACAAAAAAGAAACATCACTGCAAAACGTGGGACACGGCAAAAGCATACATATGAGGACTAACAATAACGTACATGGCAAAGACAAATAAGAAAAAGAAACAACAGCAAAATATATTACAGAATGAGCTCCACAATTTAGAGTTAGATTTGCAGGAAGACCCTAAAAGTCACAAAACAAAGGAGAAAAGGGTCTAATAGTACAAGACGAAATGGCACCAAAAATCAAAATGGCAAAACAAATTTTTTTTGAATATGCAAACAAACCAGGTAGATGGCTAGCATATAAACTAAAAGAAGAAAAAGAGAAAAAAATCATACAACAATTACAGGATGGGAAATGAGCCCTGTGCCATAGAAATGAAGATAAAAATAAAATAGTCCAGGAATTTTTTGGAAAACTGTACACTCAAGAAAAGATACCAGAAGACATCACCAAACAGGACTTGGAAAAAATGGGCTTAACCAAACTAACTGAATCAACAAGGAAGCTGCTAAATAAAAGAATAACAACAGTGAAAGTAATAGAGGCAATTAGGCCAATTTCATTACTAAATGTTGATTACAAAATCCTTGCCTCTATAACTGCAGTAAGATTAAAAGGATTCCTAAATGAATTTATACACCACGATCAAAACGGTTTCCTTCTTAAAAGGTAACTGATAAACAATATGAGAATCATTATGAATGTCCTGGAATACTATGAAGCAAACCCTGAAAAACAATTAGCACTGGTTTTCTTAGATGCACAAAAAACGTTCGACAATATGAGTCGGCAATTTATGATACAGCAGTTAAAAATATGGATTTTGGCGAGAACTTTATATAGATGATCCAAGCAATATATTGGAACCAGACGGTGAATGGGGAAAGAACAGGAAACTTCAATATAAATTAAGGTACGAGACAAGGATGCCCCCTATCTACTCTCTTATTTATATTAATGCTAGAAGTTCTACTTAGATAAGTTAGACAAGACCAGGAAATAAAAGGTCTGAAGATAAAAAAGGACTCAAATTAGTTAAAAAGATAGAAGATTTAGGTGCGGTGGCAGGGCTTAAAATAAATAAAGATAAGACTAAGATAATAATGAAAAACCTGATAAACAAACAGAAAAATGAATTAATGGAGAAGATGGGTATGCAGGTGACTAAAAAGATTAAATATTTAGGAATTTGTGCACCAAGATGCACATCAATTAAAGCGGATAACTATACCAAATTAATGCAGCAAATAAAGATAGATTTGGACAAGTGCAAAAAGTTACAACTCTCACTAATTGGAAGAATAGCTTCAATTAAAATGAACATCCTACCAAAAAATTTATTTTTATTTCAAGTAATCCCAATAAAATTAAGTAAAAAATTCTTCGAAGATTTAAATAGACTAATAGCGAAATTTATCTGGTTAGGGAAAAAGCAACAGATCAAATGTTACAGGACAGTAAAATTAAAGGAGGATTTGGACTACCAGACTGGGAGCTATATAATCAAGCCTCAGTAAAGGACTGAATAAATTTAAAGGACAAAAGGATTTTGGCAATAGAAGGACATGACTTACAACTGGGGTGGCATGCATTCATTTGATACAGGAAAAGCAAACCGCATAGTTATTTTCAAAGGCACCAAGTTAGAAATGCTCTGTTAGAAATATGGGGGGAAAATCAAACAGAAACACTATACCAAAATACCGGTCTGGGTGTCAACAATGGAGGTATTAATATACCAAAATGTATTAGATCTGGAGAAAACTCTAAGGTATAAAGATATACTAAATGAACAAGGGGAAATTAAAAATGAAACAGGAAGTAAGCAATCAGGGAATCGATTTGGACTGGTGGCCATATATGCAACTACAAGTGAAATATAAAAAGGACACAGAGAGTTATGGATTCTATATTGGACCACAAGATTTGGATAAGATATTACAGGGGAGACGGATGAAAAGTTAATTAATTTTTTTATGACTACTTACTGAGGTTTAAAATGGAAGAAGAAACAGTAAAGAAAAATATGTTAACCTTGGGAAAAAATTGGGTACACTATAGAGTTGGATGATTGGCAAAAACTGTGGGAAAAAATTATAAATTGACTATGTCAACAGCGTATAGAGAAAAATTGTAAAAAATGTTCTATAGATGGCATTTACCACCAGAAAGATTAGCAAAAATATTCCCAAATAGCCCATCTGAATGCTGGAAATGTAAATAGACACAGGGAACATATCATATTTGGTGGACCTGTCCAATGGCAAAATAATATTGGGCAAAGATAAAAAAATTGTTTGGAGGAGATGAGAAAACAACAGATAGACTTAAAGCCAGAGCTATTTCTTTTCTTTTCTTTTTTACAATAATTTTTATTTTTTATTCTTTAAACATCTTTTCAAGTGATTCCAGGTCACAACATACATAGTCATAGTTACATTTTCAGCTTTCTTATCCAGTTTCATACCTGTTCCATTTTTCTTTTAATGTATTTTTGCTTCATATTATTTCATTCATCATTTCCAGGAACAAAAAACATTTTCATCCTAAAAAATATTATCCGATATTTATCCCCTTTATTGTCAATTCAATCTTGCCACCTATTTTTATTTTATGTATTCTCTCCATTTTACTTTCTTAAAGCTGATGTATAGCAAATAAAAACAAACAACTAATATCAATAGCCATTCTTGATTACTACCTCCAAATTAGCAACAATAATTTCCTATTTACTATTATATATGCCTATGTTTTTTGTCCTCCCCATTCAGGATCCACATGGTATCCCCTCCAGTTTACAATGAATCTTACATTTATTCCAGAAATATTCATATAACCATTTCATACTGCACATTTTGTTTCCATTTAGCCAATTAAAAATATAAATAACAATATTAGACTTAATTTTTATTCATCACCTTGTTAATTATAATATAATAATCTCATTTTAAATACTTATTTAACAATATAATAATTTTTAATTTCCATATTCTTTGTTCTTCCAATACCATTTATATAACAAATTATATTTTCTATTGGTCCAATATAAAAGAAAAATTAATAACGATATAATCATTTTAATTCTCTTACTCCATATTCACTTTCCTCCTCATATAGTTATATAATATTCTTGCAATAAATTCTTATTTTCCTTTCCATTTCAATTAATTTTGTTTCTTTAGTTTTAACAATAATTCCCAATAGACTTTAAGCTCCAAACTCCCTACAGGGGTGGGATTCAAATTTCTTAACAACCGGTTCTGTGGGTGTGGCTTGCTGACTGGGCATGACTTGGTGGTATTGTGCCTGGGTGGGTGTGGCTTGTTGGTCATGTGACTGGGATAGGCATGGCTAGATGGCCATGTGACTAGCAAACCAAATATAAATGGTCCTCGCTTAATGGCCAGTTGCTTAGCAAGTGTTCTAATTTACGACTGACTTCCCCAGAGCTACTTGATCTGTTTTTGGTGTTTTGACAGTGATGCACACACAGACACGCACACGCACACACACTTACGACCAGTTACAAAATCCCACGCAGTCTTGTGACTGAGGTTTTCTATGTTTTTTGCCAGTTTCCAACAATTCTTTCTCGTTTCCGGTTAAAAATGCCCATTGGGGAAAATGGACTTGTTTAACAACCACAGTGTTTTCTTAATGACCATAAGGTTCACTTAATGACCATGGTGTTTGCCTAACCTGGGTCTGCAACCTTAAACACTCAAAGAGCCATTTTTCTATTTTCTTTTAAACAGGTATCTCTCTGTATATATATCTCTCTTTCTCCCTCTTTCTCATCTTTTTCTTTCTCCCTTTTTCTTTCTCTCTCTCTCTCTCTCTCTCTCTCTCTCTCTCTCTCATCTCTGTCTCTCTCCCTCCCTCCCTCCCTCCCTATCTCTCTCTCTGTGTCTTCTCTCTCTCTGTGTCTTCTCTCTCTCTTTCCCTCTCTTGTCTCTCTTTCCCTCTCTCTTTCTGTGTGTGTGTGTGTGTGTGTGTTGTTTCTCTTCCACCCTCTTTCTCTCTGTCTCTTGTCTCTCTCTTTCCCTCCCTGTCTCTGTCTCTCTTGGTCTCTCTCTCTTTCCCTCCATCCCCCCCTCTCTCTGTCTGTCCTGGGGGGGTGGGGATATAAGTAATTTTTTTCAGTGCTGTTGAAACTTTAAATGGAGGCTAAACAAATAGTTGTAAGTTAAAGAGTATCTGTGGCTTTAACTTTCCAATTAGTATCTAACTAAATTTCAGCTGCATCTCTGCACCAGGCACGTAGGATAATTTCCTTATTCCCCAAATGCAGGAAAATAATCCAGGATCACAAAACATTGTATTTTCACGTTGTTTTCACTTTCTATCTTTTTAATTTCCACTTTTTTAACGCATATATTAACTCCGCTAATTTTCAATCATTAGCTGTTATTTCTTTTAAATATAGTCAATTCCAGCAGTCTAATCAATGCCTAATTAATGCCAATTTCTGTATAGTTATCCAAATTCAATTTCTTATTCTGTTATTGTTAAAGAATCTTCTCTGAGTGATATCACTTCCGTTTAAGTCTTTTTAAAGTCCAATTTCTTTACCTTTACAATTTTCCTCTTTCTTTCAAATCGCCGCTTCTACAATCTTTAACGAAGGCTCTTTCCTTCTGTTTACCAGGGTTACCTTTAAAGAATCCAAAGTATTTTGCCTGGTCACACATCGCTCACCACTTCACTGCTCCAGCACAAACTTAGTTCCTAGATAGCTTCCCTTCTTCTTGGCAGCCATGAAAAACTGCTGCTACAGCCTGTCTTTGGAGGGAGTGTTCCTAGCTGGGGGGGAAGATGCAGCTCCCCTCGACCCAGCAGGCAGTCTCCCCCTTTTTCACCACCCTCCAGGGTGGATCTCCAACAGGTAGAGCATGATTGCGGACTCCGATCTGTCTTTGACGGAAGTGCCACTGGAAGTTTGCTAGAGCTATTTCTATTGGGCATGCTAACAGGGAAATATAATAACAAAACTCAGTACTTGATGCTTCATGTAATAACAGCGGCAAGAATTAGCTATGCAGGAAATTGGAAAAACAGAAATACACCCACAGAGGAAATAGTGATAAGGAAAATACTTGATTGTGCTGAAATGGACAGGTTGATGATGGAAATTAAAGATAAAGGAAAATCAAAATATTATTCTATTTGGGACATATGGTACAATCGGTTAGATAAGAGATGCAAAGATTAGAAAACTACAATGAAAGACGATCAAAGTACTAGAAACAATATGTGTATAATGATAGTTAAAATATATACATATAGAAACTCTGGTTAGAACTATAGGAATAAGAAAGATAAATATGGTATCGTATAAAGAAAAGTTAAATGGTTGAATATAGGAGGTATAATAGAATGCATAATGTATAATGTTGGTGCAACGAGTATATTGCAGTTGTAAAATTGAAGTGTAATACAAAATGAAGAAAACGTATAATAAAACTTTATTTTTTAAAAAAGACATAGATTTAGGGATTGTTATGACCCAGGGTTGGCATGCAAGCAACACATGCTGGGTGAAAGCTTGTCAGTCTTTATTCAACCACTATCCCCCCAAATCCCCACAATCTAGTAATTTCCAATCTCTGTCCCCCAAAGTCTCTGCCCACAGGACATACCTACGTAGAGTCCAAGAGCAAGGCTTGAACCCACGCACCTGCACATGCTTCACGCAACTTCCCAGCAGTGAAAGTTCACCAATGTCAGCCTGTACCCTCTCTTCTTCCTGACTACTCTTCCAGTGAAGCACAGGGTTAGTAAAAAGTGCAGAGTTGGGAAGAGACAGGTGGTGGAGGAGTTAAAGTGCCTTTGTCAGTCAATGTGAGCAGGTTTTCAAGTGCCTGAACTTTGATCATGTGACTCTGGGAGGGCTCTGTAATAGTCATAACATTGGGGACTCTGTATAACTACCATTTGTTCACATCTCCTCATCCTCCTCAAACCCGGGCTCTGACGGGGCCATGACAGGGATTTTGAAACTTGTGTTTTTCACTGTTGAAAGTCCTTCAGGGATTAATAATTTACCAAGTATGTTAGTAGTGATACTTCAATTTTATTTTTATTTTTTTAATAAATAACCAGTTTTTGTCAGTAATTTGTATGTAATGGAAGAGGCATATATTTGAAATTGGTTAATGACTTTTCATTTAGTACTGTAATTTTTTCAAGTTACAATGGTGCTGAAAAAGTTACTTATGAGTGATGCTAGCATTTGTGATCATCATAGCATTTTCATGGTTATGATTGTGATTGGATGCTTGACAGCCAGCTTGCACTTACAATAGTTGCAGAGTCCTGCAGTTATGGAATCACCTTTATTTATGACCTTTCCAGATGGCTTCTCACAAGTGAAGTCAATGGAAAAGCCAGCAGGAGATCACAAGTCATGCTTGTGTGATGCCTCATTTAATGATCATGAGTAATTTGCTTAACAACTGCAGCTAAAATATAAAATTGGGTGTGGTCACCTGATGCCTCACTTAAGGACTATATTGCTTAACAATAAATTCTTGTGATCTTTATTACAGTCATAACTTGAGGACTATCTGTATCCTGAAGCCTGCTATGTGGTCTTGTGTCCACAACAAAACAAATCATAAATTGAATTAGGATTTAACAGTTGTTGATTAGAGACAGGCTATGATTGGGCCAAGATATTTGAAACAAAACCTAACCTAGGATTTCTACATATTGAAAATAAAGGAACCTTGGTCAGTTTCATGGATAATCTTTGTTGAGCATTTAATTTTTCAGAGATTTCAATACCATCTCCTTTTTTTGTTTTTTTTTAAATAAATGATTGTCTAAGATTAGAACTAGTGGTACCATAATTGAATTCCTGTTTTGTGGGTTAGTTCAGAAGGTGTTCAAAGATTACTGCTCTGTCCATTGCATTTTCATGAAAATATTTCACAAGATTTAGTTTTTATCTTTGGAATCATGTAATAGAAATAAGAAGGAATACAACTTGCAAGTTTTAAAATAAATGTGTTGCCTACCAATTTGTGTCCAAGCACTATTAAAAATGTTGACCTTTAAAGTATAAAATAGTTAGAGACTTTGGCACATAAATTCTCCAGTATAAGACTTATAGTTAAAGTCCCTGGAACAGTTTTTTTGGTTACTTTGTTATTCCATCTTTTGACACCAGATATATTGTAATTAATAGAAGGGTCTTTTTCATTATGCTGCTATGCCCTTCAAACATGCTCCTTTTCTGACACACTCTTGCTGTTATTCGTTTTTCTTTTGCAAGAGGATAGAAGATAACTTTATTTCCTTTGTCTATGTCTTAATGTGATTTCAATTTTTATATTCTTTATGATAATTTTGATGCGGATTTATAATTTCTACTTAATATAAATTATATATAAATATAGCTATATATCTTAGCTATGGCTGAGTATATGAACTAGAATCCTGTAGACATTTTATGGAAAAATATATGGGTCTTAAGGCATTTATTTAAAAATTTTACATAATAAAAGCACCAATTATTGCATCATACAAAACACTTTTTAATAGGCTCCTACATATGCCATTTATGTAGATTATGAATATATAGATTGCAAATCAATCTTTTATGATATTGGAATAAAAATTAAATTATTCTGTCTGATATTTTAATTATGTCTTGAAAGCCTATATGGCAAAGTCTAATGTTTCTACAATAACTACAGTGCACCAGTTACATATACATTCCACTTTTAAGAAGCCCATATGCAAAGTACAATTATAATCCAGAAGTCAGGTTGTCTGTCATATATACACACTCATCATAGTATTCCTTTTGGGAGGAGGGATTAGAAATTCTATAATTTGTATAAACAGACTATAGAAAAAGAGTAAGAAATAATAAGTAACATTTTCATTCTGTTTCTTGAGTGTGTGTCTATACTGTATCTGTGATCACATGAAGTGTTAATTACCACTTTATAATGCCTTGGTAAGGTCACACTTGGAATACTGCATCCAGTTTCAGTTGCCACAATATAAAAAAGATGTTCAGACTCAGTGCAGAGAAAAGCAACAAAGATTATTAGGGGACTGGAGGCTTAAAACATATAAAGAACACAATTGGGTATGTCTAGTCTGATGAAAAGAAGGACTAGGGGTGACATGATAGCAGTGTTCTGATATCTCAGGGGTTGTCACAAAGAAGAGGGAGTCAAGCTATTCCCCAAAGCACCTGAGGTGGACAAGAAACAATGGGTGGAAACTAATCAAGGAGAGAGGCAACCTAAAACGAAGGAGAAATTTCCTGACAGAAAAATTAATCAGTGGAACAACTTGCCTCCAGAAGTTGTGAATGCTCCAATACTGGAAGTTTTTAAGAAAAGATTGGATAACCATTTGTCTGAAATAGTATAGGGTTTCCTGCCTAAGCAGGGGGTTGAACTGGAATATCTCCAAGGTCCCTTCCAACTCTGCTATTATGTTCTCTTCTGGGTCTGGGTCTGGGTCTGGGTCTGGGTCTGTATCTCTCTCTCTCTCTCTCTCTCTCTGTGTGTGTGTGTGTGTGTGTGTGTGTATATACAGTATATAGTATATATATTCTACATATCTACAGTGTATATCTACATTTACATCTATATGTCTATATAATCTCTATGTCAAATTATAAATCAAGACCTTAGTGGTACCACTAAATATATGAATCTCATTTTGTTAATATAAATGCTTGAAGACTTTTTGAAAGGCATTACATAATATTTTATAATACTTAGTGTAATAAAAATGTGGTTAAAAGAACACTTAAAAAGCTACCGTATATGCCGGCGTATAAGACGACCCGGCGTATAAGACGACCCCCAACATTTCCACTCAAAATATAGTTTGTTATATACTCGCCCCCTCTTCCGCACGCCTTCCACTTTTGCACTTTTTTTTTTTTTTGAGGCATTTTTGTCTACCGTGGAAGCGAATCCCGTGAAGCTGAAAGGAGCAGCCAGCCTTCTCCCAGCTCCCAAGGAAACGAGGCTCGCACCGCCCGGGCTCCGCTGAGGTATCCGGCTGGGGCTGTCAGGAGTTGTTACCGCTGGCACGGCTCCGCGCGGCTCCAGTCCGCGTTGCCTCGGGAAGGGAAAGGCAAAAAGGAAGAGCCGCGGCAGCGCTTTGCAATGGCAGCAGCGGCTCCTGGTTTTGCCTTTCCCTTCCCGAGGCAACGCGGGACTGGAGCCGCGCGGAGCCGCGCCAGCGGTAACAACTCCTGACAGCCCCAGCCGGATACCTCAGTGGAGCTCAGGCGGTGCGAGCCTCGTTTCCTTGGGAGCTGGGAGAAGGCTGGCTGCTCCTTTCGGCTTCACGGGATTCGCTTTCCACGGTGCGCAAAGTGCCTCAGCCGCGGGCAGCCGCAGTGCTTCCCAATTACTATTTGCCGGCGTATAAGACGACCCGGCATATAAGACGACCCCCCCAATTGGAGGCATCTTTTTCAGGGCAAAAAAGTCGTCTTATACGCCAGCAAATACGGTATTTAAAAAAGAGCATAGGTGTGCAACTATAGATTTGAGAGTCACACTGTGTTTTGCCAAGGACTACATTGGAAAAGGGGGGTGGGGCCAAGTCATATTTAGAAGAGGTGTCCAACCTTGACAAGCATGGCTGGCTGGGGAATTCTGGGAGTTGAAATCCACAAGTCTTAAAGTTGCCAAGGTTGGACACCCCTGATTTAGAAGGTACTTTCCTTGCATTTAAGAAGTCAACTTAGTTCTTTAAGCTGCTGAAATTTTGTTTTTGCTTTTAAACTCATCCTCAGCTCAAAAATGGGAGCTGCCCAGTGTTGGTCATAAGGGTATTTGTATAAATATTTTAAATAAATAAATCAGTGTAATTATGTATATACGAAAAAATATTTGATTTCTGTTGCTATCAATCTGTAAATTAAATCAGTTGGCTGCAGCAGGAAACTGTGTAATAAGGGGAAACCCAAAGAAAAGCAGTTTTTTTTTTAAAAAAATATAGGTGATCTTGTATTGAAAAGTTAAAGCTTTGAAATGAAATTCGAAAATACAAATAACTTGTAATGAAAAGGATGCTTTTGACCTAAAATTCATTAAGCACTTTTAAGCCATGTACAGTGTAAAACTGCGATAGCACATAAGAAGTTGAAATGATTTTCTTGACAACTTTGACATTAGGAAAACCATAATTATGTGGAAATTGATCCAATAAAGACATTTGAATTAATCTCCACTTTTTAAAATTTAAAATTATTGCACATTGGGACAAATTTTATAGCCCACAAGATTTATCTACAGCTTGTGGCAAGATAGATGTCCCTATTTGGACTTCACTCAGTGGGGCAAAACTTCATGTATCTGTCATGATAGAGTGTTTCTTTTATTGTGCCATATGTATAAGCCACATAAAGACTGAAGCTAGAGCATGTTACCATTTCCTTTTCCTTTTTTTTTGAAAATTTTATTGATTTTTAAAAACAAACAAACAAACAAAACATAGAACATAAAAACATAAAACATCTTTTTTGAAAGCAGCCTGATCCTGGGTTACATCTCTTCGTGCAGACACAAATTCATATTCATGCTCATTTTTATATTCCATTCCATATCTTATTCCCATTCTACATTTTCTATATAACTTCTCCCCTCTTTCAACTTTCTTAATTTTATTTTATTTATTTCATCTCAATTCAAATCATCATACTTATATTCTTTGTCTGTCCTATTTCAGCTGTCTATTATCTTTTCTCATTAAGCAAAATTTCTCCTGTGATCACTGATTGGAGTATGACGCCTTTATATAAAACTACACAATGTATTTTAAAAAGAAAAAATTATAAATATATAACATAATTAAAACAACAATCCATACCAATTCGATTCTATCATTAATATTAATATTCATTTAAATCTTGAACATTTTACACATTACTTTTCAAATAAGTATCATATTTCTATGGAAACACTTATAAACTTTCCGTAATTACTTCCCTCTCATTTCACTTATATTTTATAAAACGTTGAGTAGTTAAAATGTTCCCATTCCTTCCTAGTTCAAATCTCTCATTTATTTCATTTCGTTTATTTTGTTCACAAAAGTTTCACTAAATTACACTAACTATTTTATTCCACTTTTTAATCATATGTTGTTTCCAATTTTCTAACATTATTTCTATTACAAATATAACAATACAATCTTATGTACCTTTACAGAATCCCTTTTTTCAGTTAAATTTTTACCCATTATCTCTGAATAAATCCTGTTTCTTTACATCTTGCTCCAAACCTTTGTAGCTTCTCTTCCCTTCCTTATTCCCTTTCTTCTCTCTCCCCTTTTTACCCCCCTGTCTCTCCACCTCCATTTCCCTCTTCTGTATTCCCCTTTTCTGTTGCTTTCCAACATTATATCCCCTTTTCACATTATTTTCCCCTTTTTTGGCTGTTTTTTTAGGTCTTAAATTCTCCATTCTTCCCCCTTTTCCCTTTTCTTCCCCAGATAGAATTACTTGTTCATTAAAAATGGCTTCTTCTTTGTCCCAATCTTCTTGTTGCGCAGTCTTTTCTTGTTGTTTCTTGTAGACACCAATCACCATTTCTAAGAATTGAAAAATAGAGCCAAAGGAGCCCTTCCCTTCTTGTTCCTCTTCTTTATATTTTTTAAATTCGATTTTCAATTCATCCAGTTCATCCAGAGGTGATGCCATTGTAGAGTTTTTTGTTTTTTTAAAAAAACAACCACCCAATTGTTTTTAGTCATTCAAATATGATTTCCAAAAGTCCCAAAATCACCAAGCAATCCAAATACACACAAGCTATTTCTTTTAACACTTTCTTCTTTTTTCACTTTCTCTTCTTGGGGTTACTATTTAGTTGCAAAGTTCCAGTTAAAATGTATCCTTTAGAAGTCTTGTTAAGATTTAACTTTTAAGTTCTTTTGAATTCCAAGCAGTCTCCTCCTTCCAAGTCCTGCCCTTATTCTTTTCCTCTCCCTTCCCACTTATAGCAAAAAAAGGATTTTTTAGTGTTCAGAAATCTTTATTGTCCCTTTGGCATTTAATTATATTTCCAGCTTAATTACCTGTTGGTACCAAAGCGGATTTTTCCGATTTCTTTATTCAGATCTTCTCATTATCAGCATGAGGAAGGAGAGTGAAGAAAAAAAACACTTTTCCTTTTCACTTTCGTTCGCTGCTTCCGACTGTCAGACTGTGCTCCCTCTAAATCCCAAGAAAGAAATACCCAGACTCCATGGTGTAGAGCAGAATTATTCTTTTACTGGAAGATGATGTGGTAGCAACAGAATCAATTCCGAAACTAAAAAACTGGCGGGCAAAACACATATACAAAATGATAGAATTGCTCCCCCCCTCCAAAGATCAAATGATTCTTCCAATTAAAACTTCTGAATAGGATCATGTGGTCATCTCCAGGTGATGATGAGGCTACTGTCAGTGACCTTGACATATTTTGATAAAAGTTCGCAGTTGCGCAGAAAAGGACAGGCTAGCGAAGAAATGGAAAGTTAAAGAAAAGAATCCTCCCTCCCCTTCTTAACCCAGAAAAGGAATGCAAAACACCTCCTGCCTTCTTCCCTTCCAAGTTTCCCCCCTCCCACCATTTCATGGCAGCCGAAAGAGAAAATGGCATAACAGCAAATAAAGAATAGAGAAGGGTGAAGATATCTTGAGGCTGACATTCAGACCCCCTAGAAGAAGGACATTAGTCCCTGTAAGAAAAAATAATCATAAATTAACATTGGCATACATTTCTATGGTTTATCAGGATATTTAGCATAAAAGTTCTTAATCAGTTCAGGAGCTCTAATGTCTTTCTCATTCACCCACTCAGCATAGGACGGAGGAAAATGTTTCCAAGCTACAAGATATTGGATCCGACCCCTCCATTTCCTAGAGTCTAAAATTTCTTTAATCTCGAAATGTTGTTCCCCTTCAATTAACAGTGGTACGGGGGGATCAGACTGGGTCGGTCTCAAGGTACATGTATGTTCGGGTTTCAACAAACTGACGTGGAAAACCGGATGAATACGACGAAGAGTCTTTGGTAAAGTTAGTTGAACAGTCACCGGATTTACAATCCTCTCAATGGGAAAAGGCCCCACATACTTAGGGCCCAACTTCTTCGATTTCTGGGTAGTCTGCAAATATTTGGTCGAGAGAAATACTTTATCACCCACTTTATACATCACCTGGGGGGCTCTCTTTCTGTCAGCAAATTTTTTATGAGACTGATGCGCTTCATCTAAAGCTTTACGTGCCACCGGCCAATTAAGTTGAAGTTGAGATATCCAATCGCTCAACGACTGAACATTGGGATTTTCGCCAGGCAGTTCAGGTATGGGCACAAAATCTTGCCCGGTTGCTATTTTGAAAGGGGTAAATCCCGTACTGCTGTGAACAGAGTTATTGTATGCCACCTCCGCAAAAGGCAATAACTCCACCCAGTTGTCCTGCTGATAATTTAGGTAACATTGGAGGTATTGCTCTAGCACGCCATTAGTTCTCTCGCAGGCTCCATTAGTTTGAGGGTGGTGGGCGGAGCTTAAGCTCTGGGTGGAGCCTATTAACTTCAAAAATTCCCTCCAAAAGTTCGAGGTAAATTGGACCCCTCGGTCAGAAGCTACACGCTCAGGTACACCATGCAACCTGTAAACATGAACAATGAACAGTCTGGCCAATGTCTTTGCCGAAGGAATTTTTGAGCAAGGGATGAAATGGGCTTGTTTGGAGAACAAATCAGTCACTACCCAAATGACGGTGTGCCCACTGCTCTCGGGTAGGTCTACTATAAAGTCCATGGAAATTTCCTTCCAAGGGGCAGTTGGTCGAGCCACATTTTGCAGCAAACCTGGCGGTTTTCCAGGAGGTCTTTTTGCTGAAGCACAAACTGGACAGCTCGCTACATAAGTTTCAATGTCCTTATTCAACGAAGGCCACCAGAATTGCCGTTTAACCAAATGTAGAGTCTTCACAAACCCAAAGTGACCAGCCACTTTTGAATCATGGGTTTGCTGTACCACTTGGCTTCTCAAGTTTTGGGGTACATACAATTTCGCACCTATCCAAGCTAGACCATCCCGAATGGTGCAGTTATTCGCATTTGCCAGGAACCAGTCATCCGTTTTCAAACCCTCCTTAAATTTCTCCAGTGGGAAATTCTCTGTCCTGGTTTCTCTTCTGTGCGCGGGTGACCGGGGGCAGCCAGCTGTGTAGTGGGCACGATGGGTCTGATCACTTCTTCACGAATGCTGTTGTATTGAGGCATTCTAGACAAAGCATCTGCCATAAAAATTTTTCCCCCTGGGATATATTTCAACGAGAAATTGAATCACTTGAAAAACTGAGCCCACCTAACTTGCTTAGGAGACAGCTTTCGAGGAGTTTTTAAAGCTTCCAGATTTTTATGGTCCGTCCATACTTCAAATGGATGTTTCGCTCCTTCCAAAAAATGTCTCCAGGCTAATAAAGCCCAACGGACTGCAAACGCTTCCTTCTCCCAAATGGCCCATCTCCTCTCAGTGTCAGTCAATTTACAAGAAGTATAAGCGCACGGCTGTAGTGCCCCCTTCTCGTTTAACTGAAGTAAGACCGCCCCCACCGCTACATCGCTTGCATCAGCTTGAATCACAAATGGGGCGTCCATATCGGGGTGTTTCAGTACGGGTTCTGCAGCAAAAAGTCTTTTAAGCTTTTCAAATGCAGCTTGGCACTCCATGGTCCAGTTCAACGGTTGGCTGGGCTTTGGTTTTAATTCCCCCTTTGTTTTCAGGAGGTTGGTGATGGGCATGGCTATCTTTGCAAAAGATGGGATGAATTGCCGATAGAAGTTGGCGAACCCAAGAAAACTTTGAAGTTGTTTATGGGTTCTCGGTGGGGCCCAATCCAATACAGCTCGCACTTTCTCTGGATCCATCTCAATGCCTTCGGGAGAGATACGATATCCCAAGTAGTCGATTTTTTCTTGATGGAACTCACACTTGGACAGTTTGGCGTACAGTTTAGCTGCCCTCAATTTGTGCAACACAGAGCGCACCAGTTTCACATGTTCGTCTCTATTCTCCGTGTAGATGAGAATATCATCAAGGTAGACCAGAACCCCCTTGTACAGATGTTCGTGAAGCACTTGATTTATCATTTGCAAGAAAACAGCGGGCGCCCCCTGTAGGCCGAAAGGAAGAACATTGAATTGGAAACAACCCATCGGGCAGTTGAACGCAGTCTTCCATTCGTCGCCTTCCTTAATTCGGATTCTGTAGTATGCCTCCCTCAAGTCCAGCTTTGTGAAAATCTTCCCCTTTGCCAAGTGGGCTAACATGTCCTTCATCAGGGGGAGGGGGGTACACGTTCTCCACCGACACTGCATTTAAATTTCGATAGTCCACCACCAGACGTTTGGATCCATCTTTCTTCTCGCGGAACATTACAGGGGCCGCCACTCGAGGTCTGGCAGGTGTGATGAAACCACGTTTCAGGTTCTTATCGATGAACGCTCTCAGTTCTTCCAGCTCCCCCGGTGTCATCGAATACAGCTTCGGTTTCGGGAGCATTACCCCCGGTAGAAATTCAATGCTGCAATCGGTTGATCGATGGGAGGAGCTCGTCGGAGGCCTCTTCACTAAACACCTCTCTTAAGTCCCAGTACTCCTTCGGGATTTTCTCCTCCCCTTCCACTCGTTCGACACCTGCAGAAGCTGCCTCGGCCGGAACTTGGGGTTTCGGATGGGATTTCTCCCCCACCTTCCGGATAGTGGGGCTCCTCCCCTTCCGGTGGCCGATCGGTGCGGATGCGTATCCACCCTTCTCTCCAGTTCACCTGAGGATTCCACTTCCGAAGCCAGGGTAATCCCAATATTAGGGGCTGTTCCATCCCAGGGGCCACAATAAAACATAAGACCTCGCGGTGAGTTCCCATGGTCATCTTTAGGGGTTCCGTTATAAAGCATGCTGGGCAACCTCCCGCCACAGATCCATCCAATTGACAGAAAGCTATGGGCGTTCTTAAAGTTCTCAGTCCAATGCCCATATCCTTAACTACTTTCATGTTAATTACACACCTCGTGCACCCCGAGTCCAATAAGGCCAACATCTCTCCCTCGGTCCCAGAGGTAGGCTCCCTTAACTTTATTGGGATGGTCATGGGCCCTTGGGTAGGACTTACCGGGGCGTCATCCTCTGAATCGGCCTCATTCTCGTCGAGTAGGGTTGGAGGTCCCAGCTCCTCTCCCGCCGTAAGGGCGACCTCTACAATCTCCCTCGCCTTCAGTCCGGTCTCGTGGGGCTTGGTTGAGGGGGTTTCGGGCTTCCTCCCTGGACCTCGCGTTTTTGGTGGATCCAACCTGACTCGGCAATCCGCCATACGGTGGCCCTCCTTCCCACAGCGGAAACAGGCTGTGGTCTTGGCTCTTGCCGCCATGCCTCCCCTTTGGGGGGTGGAGGTCTCTCGGAGATGTGGGGGGAGTGGTCTTCTCCAGCCGGGACCTCCTCCGCGTCTGCTTCGGGCTAGATCAATATCCACCTCTTCCGCCAGCAAGTACCATGACTGCAAATCACGTGGGTCCCTCCGGGAGATGCACATGTGGTATACATCTTCATTTAAGCCGTCTTTGTAGGTTTCCACCAGTGCTTCTTGGGGCGAGCCCCGGAGACAGGAAACCAACTGCCTGAACTCCTGGGTGTAGTCTGCAACCCGATCTCCCCCTTGGGTTAAAGTTTTCATTTTGATTCTAGCCCTTCTCTCTGCCAGGGGGTCCTCAAATCTTCTCCTCAATGCAGTCATGAAAACATCAAGATTTCGCAGTTGGGGGGAGTTATCATTGAACAAAGTCACCACCCAGTCTGCTGCCATCCCTTCCAGGGTTCTGGTAACACATCTCACTTTGGCTGCTTCAGAAATGAAATCCCTTTCAAATTCTGCCATATAACTCCCAACTTGTACCAGGAAAAACCCCAAGTCTCTGGGATTTCCTCCAAATTTCACATCTAAGGGAGGCAGGGGCCGTCTTCCAGGAAGCACACCTATTGCTGGGGCTCCCCAGGCGGCAGTGGGCGGCTACGCCGGTGTAGGCTGGGCTTGGGGGGGGGGGGAATTAGCTCGACTTCCCCGGGTTGACCTCGCTCCCTATTCCCTCTTATACCTTGGAGCCGTGCCGGGCTTTTCAGAGACATCCATAAGGAATCTGCCGCCTTGATCCAGCCTGCATTCCATCTCCTCCCCCTCCTGCCACAGCCATTCCCTCGCACCTCTTCGTCTTACAGTGATCCTGGGAGGAGGGGGTTCTTCCCGATCTCTCCAACCAACCCCCAACGACCACCTGGGCATCTCAGCTGGGGTTTCTTCTAGAGTCAGGTCGGCCAGTAGGTCAGCAGCCGGTATCTCTGGTAGCAGCATCGGCTGCCCCCCCACGGCTCCCTGGTCCTCTTCATTGCCGGCTGGGGACGACATGAGATGAAACCCCCTCGGAAGAAAAGTTGCTGTTTTCTCCGGGTGGGTTGATACTTTGAGTTTCGGAATAATGTCAGACTGTGCTCCCTCTAAATCCCAAGAAAGAAATACTCAGACTCCATGGTGTAGAGCAGAATTATTCTTTTACTGGAAGATGATGTGGTAGCAACAGAATCAATTCCGAAACTAAAAAACTGGCGGGCAAAACACATATACAAAAGGATAGAATTGCTCCCCCCCTCCAAAGATCAAATGATTCTTCCAATTAAAACTTCTGAATAGGATCATGTGGTCATCTCCAGGTGATGATGAGGCTACTGTCAGTGACCTTGACATATTTTGATAAAAGTTCGCAGTTGCGCAGAAAAGGACAGAGGCTAGCGAAGAAATGGAAAGTTAAAGAAAAGAATCCCCCTTCCCTTCTTAACCCAGAAAAGGAATGCAAAACACCTCCTGCCTTCTTCCCTTCCAAGTTTCCCCCCTCCCACCGTTTCATGGCAGCCGAAAGAGAAAATGGCATAACAGCAAATAAAGAATAGAGAGGGGTGAAGATATCTTGAGGCTGACACCGACTCTTCTTTGGGAGCGATGTATCTTTTGCAAAATTTAAATTCCAGGGTACCTTGGTTGTTACTTTTTGTCCCGGTCAGCCAAAAACTTTCACTTCTTAACTTCCTCCTGTACTTTCTTTTCCGGCTGAGTGCTTCTTTGAGGCGGCCATTTCTGACCGCTGCTCTTACTGCCTTTGGGAAAGGGAGTTTAGCCAGCTGAGGAGGAGAGGTGCGGCTCCCCTCAAACCCTGCTGGGTCTCCCCCGTCTTCACCACCTCTACGGGGTGCCTTAGCCCTGAAGCCAGCTGGCTCGGGACACTCCAGCAGCGAGCCCAGGCAGAAACCGCGCACGATCGCGGATTCCTGCCTGCCTCCGAAGCCCTGCAAACCGGAACCCCCCTCCATTTCCTTTTCCTAATGAAGATGCAGTTTTAAAATGAGCTTCTCAGCCTCTTTCCTCTCATTCTTTTCCCCTTGATTATCTTTGTCAGTGTATGGGAGTTCATGAATTGGAATGACACGGTAACAGGTCAGTCAATGGGAACTGGTTGGTTGACTAAGAAACAGCACCTGTTGTGATCCAGATGGCTTGGAGACTATGCGTGAGTTAGAATTACTGGTTTGTCCCTGGATCTTTGCTTCTGTGTTTATATAGCTTCTGTGATTATGACTTCTGAATACTTCTGGTTCTGACTTCTGCTGCATGGTACTGTATACATGCATCATACTGTATATTATTGTATATAAAGAAGTTTCATCTATTAATGAATCGTATTGAATTATTTACTTGTGTGCTGGTTGGATTGTTGCAAACTCTAACAATCTTTTCCAAGTGAATCTCTCAATTAGATGTAAGAGTAAGTGGATAAAGAAGTAAATTTACTGAGAAAATGATAATGAAGACATTCTTCCATTTTTGCAATCTCCCCTTAACATGCCAGTAGTTGTTTTTTGTTTGTTTCTAGAAAACTACAAGATATTTAAAAAATAGTGACAAACTTATGGCCTTTGAAATACTGCCAAACTACAGTTTTTGAATATCATGGCCAAAGATGAAGAAAGATAGGTGTCAGTGCTCCAACAAATCCACCCTTATTCAAAGCAAAAGTCTAGCTGCATCTCAGAAAAAGTAAATTGGTTTATTAGAAATTGCCATGTTGGTACGTGGCTGGGTGCAGCCGATACTAAATCACATCATACATTTCCCCCTTGATTCTGGTCTTTCCCCCACCCCCTGGATGTGACTTCTCCAATTGGACACATCAGTCTCCAAGAGTCATCCTGCATGCTCTCCAATAACCTTCTTATACTCCAACAACTTTGGGCTGCCAAGTTGATTATCTAGGCATTTCAACATTGCCTTGTTTTCCCCCACTCCCTTTTTCTGGCAGCTAAAAAGACCAAAGGAGTATCTTTTTAGTTGACATTCAGCTCCCCTCACTTCCTGAAGGTGACCTGTACAACACAAAAAGAAAACAAATTTATTACAAGAATAGAATATTCTTAAAAATAAAAAATAAAAAATAGGGTTACGAAAACACCCCCCCAGGTTTGGTTGGGTTTTCTGCATGGAACCTCGTCACAAGGCAATCAGCTTTGACGTTCCTACTCTTTACCCAAGATATCTCTGATAAAGGGTAGCCCTTCCACTTGATTAGATATTGGAGTTGTCTCCTGTGCCACCTCGAATCGAGGATTCGCTGCACCTCATAATGGGTTTGGCATCCTATGACCACAGGGTCTGGGGGTTCACGAGGTGGTGGCCTCAGGGTCAAACCCACCACAGGTGGACCAGACTTTTATGGCCACTCGGAACCACTCAGAGAGTCAGTTTGGGATGTCCTGATAGGCAGTTACAGGGCCACAGATTCCCTATGTCTTTTCCAAGAAAGGATATTAATAAAGGCCTTATGTTTCTGATGAAGTGAAATGTTCACATGTAGATTTCAACATATGAACTATTCAGCATCTCTCTAGTTCTTCCTCCTCACTTGCAGAGACCAGCTTTTCAAAGCTACCACAATTAGTGACTTTCTGTTTTGTAGAGTCGTTCAACTATCGTTTAATCAAGATAATGGTAATAAAGTTATGACTACTTATGACTGATCCTCAAGGTTCTAGCCATTGCAGCATCCTCACGGTCATGTAATTGCAATCTGGGCACTTGGTGACTAGCTCACAATTGTAACTTTTCAGTGTCCTGTGATCACAGCAGAGGTGGTATTCAGCAGATTCTGACCAGTTCTGGAGAACCGGTAGTGGAAATTTTGAGTAGTTCGGAGAAAATACCACCTCTGACTGGAGATTTTACAGTATCCTTCCCCTGCCACACCCACCAAGCCACGCCCACAGAACTGGTAGCAAAAAAAATTGAATCCCACCACTGGATCACAGGATCACCTTTTGCTACCTTCCCTGCTGTCTTTTGACAAACAAAGGGAAAGCCCATAGGAGCAAATGGCCATATAATTTTGTCCTTAATAACACAATGGGATTTGTCAACTGGAAGTGCTCCTTCACTCAGTAGCATATCATATGATATGACACTTTACAACCATGTTGCTTAGCAACAGAAATTCTTCTCCTAATTACATTGTTAACTGAGGACTACCTGTACATTTAAAGGGAGAGCTCCTCATGCTGAAGTCTACTTAAACATTTGTTTACCCAATCAAGTGTTACATCACATGATATTACACCCACTTTTCTGATCTGAATGTCAAAGTGATGTATGACTATATTTAATGTGAACAAATTGAATTATTTTAAATTAAAATAGGAAAACTCTATTTAATACATTTTTATTTTATATGTTTACACATACTTTCTACTCTCCTTTCTTAAACTTTAATCTGAAACATGAAGAGCTATTAAATATTTGTGTATAAGGGATACTTTCAATTGGAATATCATGATATTTATTTTAATGAACAAAAAGTGAATATTTTCCATTTTTCAGACAATTTGAAACTCTTCCAAATTTTGATAATTTCCCCTGATCATGTAGCTTAGAATAGTATATAAGAATCTTCTGGCCATCTCCTAACAAAGCACAAACCAAACAGTTGCTTGGTTAGGGACATAATCTGTTCATAGAATGTTCCCTGCTATTACTTTCTTACCTTCAGTTTTAAATACATACATACACACATACACAATTTTTTTCCTATATTAATGAAGGACTGAATTAGGCTCTCATTAACTTTTAATTAGTTGGAGCAATATTGCAGCACTGCAAATATTTTCAGTTCAAGGAAAAAGAAATGAACGACAGAGGTTATATGTGACCCTACTCCAGTCAGCTTCACTTCTTCAGAAAGAGGCTGGTTTTATAACTTTTTTGGCATGGTTGTTAAGCAAATCACGGCATTTGTTAAGAGAAGCGTGTGGTTATTAACAAATCTGGCCTCCCTCATTGACTTTGCTTGTCAAATGCTTGCTGGGAAGGTCACAAATGTTAATCACATGATCCAAGGATCCTGCAATCATCAAAAATACATGCCAGTTGCCTAACACCTGAATTTTGATCATGTGACTATGGCGATGCTGTGATAGTCATAAATGCAAGGACCAATTGTAAATATTTTTTTTAGTATTGTAACTTGGAATGGTCACTAACAGAATGGCTGTAAGTTGAGGGCAACCTTTTATAGGTCAAAATTTCCCTCTGGAAAATATCAGTACTTTGAATTATGTTCCTAAATAGAAGAAATTTACTCAGGATATACCTTTAGGTTAGTTCACCCTTCCTTTTATATCAGAAATTCAGGAACTGAAACTGTGATATAAATATATATTGTAATGTTTACTTGATAAATTTAGAGGAAATATGGCCATTATATTTTTAACAAGAAATCTTCAGATGTTTTTTTCTCAAGCTAGTGTAAGATGGCCGTGTGGAATAAAGAAGTTATGAAACAAGTTGTCACTCTGTGTACAAGACTGCAAGGCCAATACATGTGTCATGCCCCTGTCAGAATCTGATTCTGTGGGGGAGGCTGAGCAGCTGACAGGGAGTGGGAATATAGCTCCGGTGGCTGTGGAAGAAACTGGGGAAGGGGAAAGTCCAGCTGGGCAGAGCAGGGAAGAGGTAGAGCAGGGGAGAGTGAATCCAGGCCCACCCCCCTCTTCATCCTAGGGCACACAGGGAGGAACGGAGAAGGAAGCAACGTGAGTTGCGTGGCTTACGGGGAAGGGAAGGGCCCTGATTACCTTTATTAGCTGCAGCTGGGAACACAGCAATGCACAGCAAATCGTGAGTTATCTTTTATTGTTGAGGCTTATCTGGGTTCCTGGCATCTTCCCAATTGTGTGTGTTTTGTTGGCCTTTGAAGTCTGCACTTCCTTATCCTGCCCTGTCCAGTTAATTGCTGTAGCATAGTTTGAGTGGATTTTTATTTACAGTTTATATGTACTTTGTTTTTGGACTGAATTTCCTCCACTTAAAGGCTGTTTTGGGGAGAGTTTTTTCTTTAGCCGCAGGTAACTGGACATTAGGGGCAAAGTTGGAGGCATTAAAGGGACTTTTCTTACTTATGTGACTGTGTTGCCTTTGTGCCACACCTCGGGTCATCACACCATGATAAAAAAATGTTTGAAGTACATTATTTTTGGAATCTTTTAACGGGAAGTTTCATTAAACACTTACATTTTATTGGTATCCAAGTAATATCCCTCTTCTCACCTAAAATGTTGAGCATAGTTTCATATGAAAAATAATTGACTTCTGAAATTTAGTCCTTTGTATTAATATTCCGGTGGGACATGGTGGCTGAGTGACTAAGATGCTGAGCTTGTCGATCAGAAAGGTAGGCAGTTCAGTGGTTTGAATCCCTAGCATCGCATAATGGGGTGAGCTCCTGTTACTTGTCCCAGCTTCTGCCAACCTAGCCGTTCGAAAGCATGTAAAAATGCAAGGAGAAAAATAGAAACCATTTTGGTGGGAAGGTAACAGTGTTCCGTGCGCCTTCGGTGTTTAGTCACATGACCACGGAGATGTCTTTGGACAGTGCTTGCTCTTTGGCTTTGTAAAAGAGATGAGCACCACCCCCTAGAGCCAGAAATGATTAGCACATATGTGCAAGGGGAACCTTTACTTTATTAATATTCCAAACAAAAAGAGTGAGTTAATGGTTTTGGATATTCCAGATAATTTGGCTTCTTTTCAAATATATTCTGAAGTTAAGCACCTTCAGCAGTATATGCATACATAATAGAAGGTTTTAAAATATTTTCCTTTGGATGAGACTTCCACATACCATGTCATCATAATAAGCCTCATTTGGTTTTCAAATCAATAGAGCTATTATTCAAGAACACACATTCCTTGCCTCAACTATTTTCTGAATGCCCTATTATTTTGAAGTAATTCTGGCAGTATATTATAGGACACCCCTACATATGTTTTTTTTAAATGCATGGTAGCAATGGAAAATGATGCTCTCTCTCCTTTGGGATTTGCTTCTTTAAATTATATTTCATTGGTGTTGAGAGTGGAATTTTAAAGGTTTTGCCAATCTATATTTAAGTCTATAGAATCCTGGTTTTTTTTTCTGCCTGTGAAGTCCTTATTGCAGCATACAACTATTAAGATTGATCCTAGAGATAGCTTCTCTTTTGTGCATGAAGTAAACCTACTGTTCATTGAAGAAGTAATATGTCAAGCTATATTTTTTTAAAGCTCCTTTGTTTGTTTCACTTGTTTTGAAAATATTTTCTTTTATATGTTATCTGCCTTCAGGCTCTCACCTAGCCTTCACCATGCTGATTATGAATAGGCTTAAAGCTGTACAATCAGAGATATCAGGTTCAATTTCAAAGATAGCTGTTCATTTTTCAGGTTCTTTCATCGTAGTCTGGTTTAATCTGCCCATGCCAAGATAAACACTAAAAAGATTCACCTTGGTGAAATAGTTATTGTAAACATAAAATTGGGAAATAATTATAAAAGTGGCAATGGCTAACAAATACATACAAACCAAATTATAAACCTGAACAGCTGCTTGTTTAATTATGATAACTACTTTTTTAACTGGTATAGATTAGAACATAATTTCTGAATCATTTAGGGATCTACAAATATTTTTCTTCAATCTATAAATTATAGCTGGATTTACTACCTTAGGTGTATTATGTAGTAGATGCTATGTAAATTATCAACAGAAAAACTGGGCTGAATTATTACCATTTGCAGAGGTTGCTTATAATAATGCAGTACATAGCAGCACAGGGCTGACTCCTTTCCAAAATGACCACTGGGATGGACTTTGTCCGTATGCCAGAATTACCTACAGAACCTCCCACATCCATGTCTCTAACAGAATGGATGAACTCATTAAAAAGAGTTTGGGAAGATACAAAAAAGCTGTTAAAACCAGCTGCTACATCAATGATAAGACCAATACCAATCACTCCCCCTGAACCGTTAACTGTACAGGGTGGGACACATTATGAAATTAAGAAAATTCTAGACTCTAGATTACTCCGAGGACGATTGCAATATTTGGTATTATGGAAGGGTTACCCTATATCGGATGCTAGTTGGGTAAAAAGTTGGAATGTACATGCTGATAAATTGGTAAATCAATTCCATAAACAAAAGGGTCCTCGTGGAGGGGGGAAAGGGGGTTTAGGACAACGCATTAACCCCTGGTTGTGTTTTGTTTTTCTTTTCTTATAGGAGAAAGAATTTTCAAGGGGGAACGCCTGTCAGCTCTGAAATTCATCGCTGTCATGAGTGCTGGGAGGGAATTGCATAGTTCTTAGTAGAAAAAATATATGAGTTTGAAAGTCAAGGTCACAGAGAGTGGCGTAGTAAAAAATTGTACATGTAAGATAATTGGTTCACGTGATTAATGAGGTGAAAATGGGTGGAGGTAGGTGGAATTTTGTGGGAGGTATGCCAGAACTGAAATTCCACCGGACAATACCAGTCTTTTTTTGTTTTGAATAAAGCACTTTGAGATTATGTCGGTCTCGGAGTTACTATTTCAAACGAAGGATTTCTGAAAGTCTGACACATACCTACCTATGGTCATCTTCCTCTGGCTTTCAAAGTGAAACGAAGACACATGGCCCTACCCCCACCACATTCCCCAAGAGGTGAGAATATCTCAGGACGCTTGGGTGCCAGGATACAAGTTATAGAATACCAGTTGTCATAAGCAATAGTAATGAATCAAATTCAAGGCCCCCCTTCTCCCAATTGAATGGCAGTACCACTTTTAGGGCTCTGACATTACCACTTTCTTTCTTTTTAATCTATAAAGAGTTTTTTTTTAAAAAAAAAAAACACACACACATACAAAACATAAAAACATAAAACCATCTTCCATTTTATATACATACAGTGTGTCAGTTGGTTACCAATCTTTTGTGCTATCCTTTTATAATCATTTACTCACAGTTTATATCAATTTTCACGTTGTCAAACTAACATATGCTTATATATTTATCAGTTATTAATCATCCATGACAAAACTATTTATTCCATCATATTATACGAGATATTCCAAATTTTATCTTAAAATTTATGTTATACTTTCAACCAATGGTTATATATGTCTATATTATGTTTTTATATCAATCTATTAAATTTCTATCACAGAATTATCTAGTCTATTACATTACCATGTCTTTTTATCCAACCATTGATAAAACAAATCCCATACCATATAAAATTGTTTATCTTCTTGTTCTCTAATTTCAAATGTCAATTTACTCATTTCAGCACAATCCATAATTTTCTTAATAACTTCCTCCTGCATAGGTATTTTATCATTTTTCCAATTCTTAACAAATGCAATCCTAGCTGCTGTTAATACATTTACAATCAAATATTTCAACTCTTTGTGGTATATTTCCAGTATAATTCTCAATAAAAAGATCTCTGGTTTAAAGTCTATATGTTGTTTTATCATTTTTTCCAACCACGTGTGGATTTTAGTCCAATATTTCTTTGCATCCGAGCATGTCCACCACATATGGTAATATGAACCAGGTATCTGATGACATTTCCAACATTTATCCGATTTATTCTTAAACATTCTTGCAAGTCTCATCAGGGGTAGATGCCACCTGTAAAACAACTTATACAAATTTTCTTTATAAGCTGTTGACATTGTCATTTTATAATTTTGAGACCACAGTTTTTGCCATTTTTCTAAATCAATCCCATGTCCAAAATTTCCCCCCCAAGCAATCATCGTTTCTTTAACTTGTTCTTCCTCTAATTTAAACTCTAGCAAATGTCCATAAACTTTTTTGATTACTTTTTCATCAGTACCTGTCAAAATTTTATCTAAATCAGTCAACTTTTCTTCTTCTCATTTCCATAGCAAGCATGTCCTTCTTCATTTATTAGTTGGCTAATCCTTGATTCTCTCTCCTTTCTCAGTTTATAGGCTAGCCATCTACCTGGTTTATTTGCATCTTCAAAGTAATTCTGTTTAGCATTTTTAATTTTTTTGTGCTAGTTGCTCTTTTTCCATTAGTCCCATTTTATGTTTAATTATATCCATTTTATTTTTAGTGTCTTTTTTTTGCGGGGACTTCTGTAAATCTTTTTCCATTTTTTTATAATCATCCTCCAATATTTTTAAAGTCTTTTTCTGTTTTATATTTCTTTTCCTTGTATAGTCTATTATCAAGCCTCTTGTGTAGGCCTTCATCATGTCCCAGAGGTTCTGTAGAAGATGTATCCTCTTTTCTATTTTCTTTAAAAAAGAAAGCAAGTTCTTTCTCTATTTTCTGTTTAAAGTCTTTTTCTTTTAATATATTATTTAAGGTCCATCTGGATCTCCTCTTATATCCTTTCCAAGTAACTGTCACTGGATTATGGTCTGCCCAAGTGCTTGTTTCTATTTCAATCTCTCGTATGTTAGCCAGTAATTCTGCTGACATCCATATCATGTCTATTCTAGACCATGAAGCATGTCTGTTTGAGTAAAAAGTGTATTACTTACTCTCAACATTTCTCTCTCGCCATGCATCTTTTAAGTTGAATTCTTCTGTTATTCGAAATAAAGATTTTGGTAATATCTTTCTAGCTTTCTTTGTTGATTTCTGCATTTTGTACTCCAACCAATCATTAACTATTCCATTAAGATCTCCCATCATACAAATGCTAGCATAGTCCAGTTCAATTATTTTCATATGTAATTTCCTGTAAAATTCTTCTTGGTTATCATTTGGAGCATAAATTGCAATTAAAAGTGTTTTAACATTATTGTCCATTATTTCCACCATCAAAATTCTTCCATCGTCATCTGTGTAAATTAATTCCACCAAAATTGTGTCTTTAATATATAAAACCACACCTCTTTTTTGATTGTGCCAACGATGCAAATAATTTCCCTAATTTTTTTGTTTCAGTATATATTCATGTTGTTTTTTAATATGTACTTCTTGTAAGCAAATTACATCAAATTTTAATTTCTCTAGTTTATGAAATACTTTCCTTCTTTTAGTAGCCAAGATAAGTCCATTTATGTTAATCGTAATCAATTTTCTTTCATCTATGTTAAGCTTTGTGAGGGGTTTTTATTGCTCTAGTAGGTCTTAATTCTCGCTGCTCTCTGGGTACACCACCTACTGCACCTTCTTTCTCTTTTTCAATTACTGCTATACACTCCTCTTGGAATTCAGTTAATGAGTCCTCCTTTCTTGCTTCTTCCTCCTTTCCTCTGAAATATTCTAAGTAGAATAGCTCAGCTTTTTCAACTGTATCAATTCTGTGTCTTTGTTCCTGCCAGGTGAACAAGAGGCCTTCTGGCATCAGCCATCTGTAATTTACTCCTCTTTTAAGTAACTCTTTGGTCAAGAATAAATATTCTTTTCTTATCTCTCTCACTCTTCTCGGTACCTGTTTCAGCACCACAATTTCTTTAACTTTGTACTTTAAAGTTTTCTCTCTTGCCACCTGCAGTATCTGTGTCTTAATAATCTTTTTAGTGAATCTGATATGAACTTCTCTTGGTAGTCTCTTTCTCAGTGTGTATCTTGTATAGACATGGAACACTTCATCCATCCCATCCATCATCTTCTCTTTAGTTATCTCTAACACTTCTGCCAGTATTTCTGTCATTATTTCAGCAAGATTTTCACCTTTCCCTCCTTCTACATTTTGAAATCTTAAGTAGAATTCTGATCTGTCAATTTCCCATCCTAATGGTTTGCATCTGCCCTTCTCGACATCGCTCAATCAAGTATCAATATCTCCAATTTTCTTGTCCCTTTGTGTATCTTTTTCAATTTTTTAAAATCTATCTTCATATTGCATCATCATCTGTTGAATATTTTCTACTTTCTCATCTGTCTTTTCAATTCTTTGCTCAATATTCTCCATTCTCTTTTCAATCTTCTGAATTCCTTGCATAATCATCTGTAATGTCACTTCCTTCTCTTTCTCCTGTTGTAAGATTGTCTGTATTGACCGTTGTCCTCCAGATGGTGAAGAGGCTATTGATATTGAGGAAGCTGGTGCTGTTGTCTTTCTGCTCATCTTGTAGTGCTTACCTGTAGAGAGGGAGAAAGAGGGGGGGGGGGAAAGGAAAAAAAAAAGGAGTACAGGCAGGCAATTGCCACTCCAAAAAAGAAAAAGGGAAAAAGAAAAATCTTGAGGCACTTATGTACCTTAATCCAATTATTTCTCTTAATAAAAGAGAGAAAGGGAAGAGGATAAAAAAAGAAGTAAAAAATTTATGTTCTAGTTTCTGGAATAGAAGGTTAAAATCCAAATATAAAAATCCAATTTGGGGGGGAGTAAAAAAGGAGATGGAAAATAACCTAAAGTTAATCCAGCCACTGCCACTGAGTGTCCAAGGCTCTTTAATAAATCAACTCAATGTTTCTGGTTCCAGTATTTTCAAGGTCACTTCAATCTTCTTTCTTTCAACTTCAGCTCAAAGCTCTAATTACTTAGTTTCACATATGGGCACCTGTATAAACAATCTGCCATGCTCATCCCACTATCTTTTCCAGTGCAAAGCTCAGAGTCCTTGAGTATAGCACAAGTACATAAACAAACTGAGGAAAGAAAGAAACAATATGTCCAAGCCTCTAGATGGCAGCGCTACTTTTTGTTCCCCTTCACTTTCACTCCCCCCTCATGTATCCAATACCAGAAACAAAAAGAGAAAATGGAATCCTTCCTTTAAAAAAAAAAACTCAAATCCAAAACAGACTTTCAAAAAATTGTTAAAAAATAAAAAATAAAAACAAAGATGGAAAATTTAAAAGAAACCAGTCCAGTTTAAAATTCAGTAACTACCAAATTCAAAGTTCCAATAAAAAGGGGAAAGGAAAAAACTTTCACTTTAAACACTTCAATTTCGCCGCTTAAACACTTTTCTCTTCACTTTTAATTTCACTTTAAATCTTTCAGGGTGTTCTCTTCAAGCAATAATAGATAAAAGTTCATCTCACCAAACTGACACACTTTCCTTCAATCTCTTCCATTATGGAGGTGTCCCAGCTTCAGCAGCTTGAATGGCTGCCTCTCCGTCGCTGGCAAAAGGGCTTTTCCTGGATCAACCAGGGACTTCGTGATGTCCCTGGGATCGACAGGATATGCCCTCCTCAGTCACCGTCTCTACGGGACAGTTTAGGTCCGGTGGGATCATCCTGCAACGGAGATATCAGCGGCGATCTTGGAGCTTCAAGATCACACGCTGTACCACAGAGACGCCAGCTCCACCACTCCAGAACATTCCCTGACATTACCATTTCTGATTTGTGTGCAATACTGAGTTTTTTTTCTCCCCATCTCTCAGAATCCATACTGTGAATGGATACAGACTCTTATTAAAACTGAGCATAAAAGGAATTTTTTAATTATATTTTTTGTTTCAAAGGCAGAAAGAAAATATTTAAGGTTGTGAGAAGAGAAGATGACTAGTTTGGAAGGAGATAGTAAAGTATTTTAATTTTTTATTTTCAAAATAAAGAAGATTTTACAAAAAACATCTATTTTCAAAAGGTATTTAAGATTTTAGCTGTGGGGGGCAAAGGAAGTCCTGCCAGATGAATAGAAGGATGCCCATATATGTCTTATATAATAATATAATATAATATAATATAATATAATATAATATAATATAATATAATATAATATAATATAATATAATATAATATAATATAATATAATATAATATAATATAATATAATATAATATAATATAATATAATATAATATAATATAATATAATATAATATAATATAATTAATATAATTAATATAATATAATATAATATAATATAAATAATATAATATAATAATATAATATAATATAATAATATAATATAATATTATAATATAATATAATATAATATAATATAATATAATATTATAATATAATATAATATAATATAATATAATATAATAATATAATATAATTAATATAATATAATATAATATAATATAATAATATAATATAATAATATAATAATATAATATAATATAATAATATAATATAATAATATAATATAATAATATAATATAATATAATATAATATAATATAATATAATATAATATAATATAATATAATATAATATAATATAATATAATATAATAATATAATATAATATAATATAATATAATATAATATAATTAATATAATATATAATAATATAATAATATAATATAATATAATATAATATAATATAATATAATATAATATAATATAATATAATATAATAATATAATAAATATAATATAATATAATATAATATAATAATATAATATAATATAATATAATATAATATAATATAATATAATATAATATAATATAATATAATATAATATAATATAATATAATATAATATAATAATATAATATAATATAATAATATAATATAATAATATAATATAATATAATAATATAATATAATATAATTAATATATATATATAATATAATATAATATAATATAATATAATATAATAATAATATAATAATATAATATAATATAATTAATATAATAATATAATATAGTAATATTATATAAGTAATATGTCTTGTGGAAAAGAAGATATATAAATGCATTGGTCTTATGACCAAAACATAAATGTATTAGCTTCCAGTGTGTTTCTGCAATTCAAATGCTGGTTGTCACACTTCATGGCATAGGGCTAAGTTATTTGTGGAAATCATTTCTCTCCAGTTACCCATTAGATCAAGCAGGAATGTCAGTCAAAGAATAACATATTGTGCATCAGGCCTTTTCTATTGCTGCACCTGCCTTTTCAAATACCATTTATCTCAGGATTGGACTGTCTGCTGGCTTTTCAGAAGGCTTTCAAGACATAAATGTATCCCTCAGCATGGAGGATTGAATTATTAATCAGACCCCCCTAATAAATATCTTTTTAGATTGGTCTAGCTCAGTGATTCCCAAAGTGGGCAGTACTGCCCCCTGGGTGGGATGCCTTAGCGGGGCGCTAAGAGGCAATGGGGCTGGCAGGAGGGCGCTACGAGGTGGCACGGGGGCATTCAAGGCGCCAGCCCCGCAGGATCACCCCATTGACTTTTGCTCCACTCCAGAGCCGGCGTCTCGAATGCAGCAGCTCTTATGGACCACTCTGGTGCAACAGTCAATGGCATCCATGGATCACCAAGGGTGGGGATTGGCCATGTGCGGCTCTTGAGCTGCATGTGGCCGTTTGGACCCTCTCCTACGGCTCCCTGTCAGATGATCCTACCACTGGCTGGCCCTGCCCCTCTCCCTCCCACTCACTCTTTGCCTGCCCTGAGAAGAGAATGGAAATGGCGGCAGTTGGAGTCTCACTCCGTATTCTAGGGTGGGAGTGAAGTGCCCCTCTACGTGCTTTTTCCGGTCCTTGTTGGTTCTGTATTCACCTTGGCCGCTGAGAGAGATTTGTGACTTTTCTTCAGCCCGAGACACTGGCCGGGTTGGCTTGGAGCTGATTTTTTGCACTGTAATGGGCTCCAGGAGGAGGAGGGGGGGATGGAGTGCAGAGCACTAAATTTGAGTGTGCTGCACAGGTGCTGCAAGAGCAGTGAACAGCCATGGAGCCGGCTGTGGTGGGGCCTGGAGGGTGCGCACGAGAGGAGAAGGAGGGGGAGAGGGAGAGGGAGGAAGGAAGCCTCCACCATGGCTTGTGCTCATTCCTCAGCCAACCTGGATTTCCAAAAACTCGCCAAGAAGAAAGAAAAGAAGCTTCTCACACTCTCGGAAAGCCCTGCATGTTCTACTTGGGGCTCTTCGCTATCCTTTTTCTTCCTTCCTTTTGGAAATCTGGGCTAGCTGAGGAACGAGTGGAAGTCATGGTGGAGGCTTCCCTCCTTCCCCTCCTCCTCCTCTCATTCTTCAGCCAGTCCAGATTTCCAAAATGAGTCAAGTCGTGGCTATACTTTAGTACCAGTAGTCTTAGGGTTGCGGGTACGTAAAGCTTAGTTACTTTCCAAGCCAGTCCCTCATTCATTGTTAATTCGGTTTGATGGTCCAGAAACCAGGGATCAGTCAATAAGGCTGCTTTCAACTCGGTCAGTTTGCCTTCCAGGCGTTTGGGATTGCAGTTGGCTTGGCCTCGAGTGGTTACTTGCTTTGCTGATTGAGTTTCTGATATTAAGGCTTGTACTATTTCCTCTTGGTGATTGTCAAACGGGGGTTTTCTGGATAGGGCATCTGCCAATATGTTTTTCCCTCTGGGCATGTATTTCATGTTGAAGTTGAATCACTTGAAGTATTGAGCCCAGCGGACTTGTTTAGTGGTCTCCGAGGGGTCTTCAGAGCCTCAAGGTTTTTGTGATCAGTCCATACCTCAAACGGCTCCTTCACCCCTTCTAGGAAGTGCCTCAAGGTTAACAAAGCCCATCGTACAGCAAATGCTTCTTTTTTCCAGACCGCCCATCTTTGCTCTGTGTCCGTTAACTTTTTGGATACATACGTGCAAGGCATCAGTCGGTTCTGAGAGTCTTTTTGTAGCAGAATGGCCGCTACTTCTACATCACTTGCATCAGCTTGGACTATAAAATGTTTGGTCAGGTCTGGGTGCTTGAGAACAGGTTCAGAGGCAAAGAGGTGTTTTAGGGTTTCAAAAGCTTTCTGACAGTCCATGGTCCAAGCCAGGGGTTGACAAGGCTTCGGTTTGGTGGGTGACGGGCCTGTTTTTAATAACTCCGTCAAAGGGAGGCCAACCTCGGCAAAAGAAGGAATGAATTGTCTATAGAAATTGGCAAAACCCAAGAAACTTTGAAGTTGTTTTTGGGGGTTGCCAGTCCAGCACAGCTTTCACCTTTCCAGGGTCCATCTCAATTCCCAGGTTGTATATTCGGTAGCCTAAATAATCCAGCAACTCCTTGTGGAACTCGCATTTTGAGAGCTTCACATATAATTTAGTGGCTAGAAGTTTTTCCAGGACTTGCCTGACCAATTTGACATGGTCTTTGATGGTTTTGCTGAATATAAGGATGTCAACTAGGTATACGAGAACCACCCGGTACAGGTGCGGGTGTAGCACTTCATTGATGAGTTGCAAAAATACTGCGGGGTGGGGGGGTGGGGGCTGACGTCCGAAAGGCATGACTTTAATTGGAAACTACCCAAAGGGCAGTTAAAAGTTGTTTTCCACTTGTCTCCCTCTTTGATGTGGACCCGGTAGTAAGCTTCTCTCAGATCTAATTTGGTGAATATTTTGCTTTTTGATAGGTGGTTTAATAAGTCTTTCATGAGGGGGAGAGGGTACATGCTTTTGACGCATACGGCATTTACGCCCCTAAATACGCCACTCATAATATCAACCCGCCATCTTTCTTCTCTTTGAACAACACGGGGGCAGCGAACCTTGATTTGGCAGGTTCAATAAAACCTCGTTCCAAATTGTCTATTTATTTTCTTAATTCAGTCATCTCAGCAGGTGTCATGGAATAGGTCTTTGGTTTTGGTAGTTTCGCCTGGGTTCTAATTCTATGGTGCAATCAGTGGAGGTAAAACATTACACTCCTCTTCACTGAATGCTTCAGCCAAGGCTTTTTATTGGTTGGGTATTTGGGGGTTACCTGGGAGAAGATCGGATGCTGTGGTTGCTGGTTCAGGTTTTGGGTTCAAGTCAACTGGTGGTTTTGTAGTGGGAGGAAGGTGGACAATGGGCCCGGGCTAATGAGGATTTTTCTGAATCAGTCCTCCCATTTGATAGTAGGGGCCCATTTCTCTAGCCAAGCAAGTCCCAATATGATTGATTCTGACATTCTTGGAGCCACTATAAAGTGTATGAGTTCACGGTGAGGACCCATTTCTATTTTGATCAACTCTATCATTTGGGTTGCTGGGGTCCCTCCAATTATCATCCCATCCACTTGCTCAAATCTGATTGGGCATCTTAGTGAGTTAGTCTTTATGCCCAATTGCTCAACAATAGGAAGGCCAATAAGACATCTAGAGCACCCAGTATCAATGACAGCTTCTAACTCCCCCTCCTCCCCTGTGTTAGGTACCACTAACTTGACTTTGACAGTAAAAGTTATGATGGGATCACTCACCATTGGGTCGTCTTCGTCGGTCGGGCTTTCGGGGAGGTGGTGTCGGTCTGGAAATCCGCTGCTCCTTTCTGCATAGAGGGGACTTTCCAGGCTGTGTCTAACAAACCGGCTAATGTCCGGAGGTCTTTCTTGATTTTTCCGACCTCTGACAGCCGTACCAGACTTTGATTGTGGTACTTGTGGTACAGGTGTGGGAGCTAGACAGTCAGCTGCTCTATGGCCACCCTCGCCACAGTGGTAACATTGTGTCATCCTGTTGGTTCGGATACATGTAGCTTCAGCTGGTTTGGTCAGCAGTTTCCTAGCCACCATTCTCTTAGGCAGGCCTTCAGGGAGGGGTTTTCTATGTGGGTTGATGTCGTGGTCTAATCTGAGGGTGGTGGTATACCACGCTTGTAGAGTCTCTGGTAATCCCCTAATGTTACAGGCCTTCTTTACTTCTGGGTCAATGGCGTTCTTAAAGTAGTGTAGAGTCATCCTTTCAGGCCAATCCATGAGATGGCTCACGACCCTTCTAAAGTCCCAAATAAAGTCTAAGGGTCGCTTACCTTGTTTCATTTCCATTAACTTCTCTTCATTTTCTGCCACCCTGTCTGGATTTTCGAATCTGAGTCCCAATAATCAAATAAATCCATTGACATCCTGTAATTCTGGGGCTTGTTCATTGTGTAATTGGGCCACCCAGTCAGATGCATCCCCTTCATTCATCCCATCTGTTATGGCAGTAACCAAATCGCGCTCTGTTGCGTATTGATCTCCAAATTGATCTATATGGGATTGGATTCGAGTGAGGAAGTGATTAAAATGTTCACGGCACCCATTGAATACGGCTTTAAATGGTATTTGGTCTGGCCTGGGTCGTGGTTGGGGAGGTGGTACAGGCCTGGCCCCTGCAGGTTGAACTGGAATGAAAGGAGCTGGGCGGGCTGCGTATCTAGGCTGAGCAGGGCCTCTGAAGCCTGGCTGTGTGGTGCCTCTCTGGAAGAGGGGTCCCTGCATGGTTGCTCCAATTGGGGTTTGCAATTGTGGTTGCCATGAGGAAGATGGGTGTGGCCTGGTTCCCTGCCTGGGAGGAGGGGAATGACTACTGTCTGTTGTCTAGGCATACCCCCTTCAGGCCAGGGCTTTGTTGGTGTTGGCAGCCATTGGCACTGAATCTACCCCTGGCCTGGATAAAATCCCCATCCTGGAGGGATACTTTCTGCAGGGGGGTAATCCTCCTTCTGGGAAATGCGGTGTAGGACTTGGAGGCTGAAACATACCTCTGTAGTCAGCACCTCTTTCTGGGCCTCTCCACCTGGCATCTGTGTGATCTCCTTGTCCCTCACGATACTTGTATAAGAGAAGATGGGTTGTGTCAGGCTGCAACTTGTTCAGACAGGTGGTGGCTGAGGGACCAAGCTTGCTACTTTTAATTGCTGGAACTGTTGTGGTAAATCCGCTATTGATGGACTCCCAGAATTTATCTTGTGGATGTCATCTTGAGAGATTACTGACTCAATTTGTGTTTCTTCCCTCCATTCTGATTCAACTGATTTATACATAGGACTAGAAAAAGATTTTTCTTCAGACTGTCCAGTTAAAACTGTTTGGCCTCTTCTTCTTGAGATGGAATGTTTTGGCCTGGCTTCGAGATCCTTTCCACCCTCTGCCATTCTAAAGGCATCCATCATCTCCTCCAAAGGGGGGATGACAGATTCAGCTAGTGCTCCGGAGCCCCCCCCCCCAAGCCCCATCCTGCTCACCTCCAATGCCGGCTGATTCTTGATTTTCCTCCATCTCTGGAAAAAAAAAATCTTTGGGTTATCAGCTACAACCCTTTTTAGAAAAAAACAAATAGAGTACTGAAATAATGTCAGACTTCCAGAAATTCTTCATTTGAAATAGTAACTCTGAGACCGACATAATCACAAAGTGCTTTATTCAAAACAAAAATGACTGGTATCGTCCGGTGGAATTTCAGTATTGGCATACCTCCCACAAAATTCCACCTAACTCCACCCACTTTCACACCTCATTAATCACGTGAACCAATTATCTTGCATGTACAATTTTTTACTACGCCACTCTCTGTGACCTTGACTTTCAAACTCATATATTTTTTCTACTAAGAACTATGCAATTACATCACTTCCCTCCCAGCACTCATGACAGCGATGAATTTCAAAGTTGACAGTATGCTTATCTGTTTCTCAGAGTGGCCAGTACAATAACACCTTCACACCTGTGGATTGGCTGAATCCGCATCTGGCTAAAGGGAGGGGTTTCTAATGCTTTAATTCTGCTTGTCTTGCCTAAGGGTATTCAGATGTTGCTTTGAATGTATTGCTTTCACTGCTGCTTAATAAAAGATTCATTTTGAAATACTTCATTTCAAGAGTCTTCACTTTCTTAAGTTAGGAGGAGAGGCAATCCTTACAGGTAAGGAAGAAAGTAATGAAGTAGCCTGGATAGGAGTCCCATACATTTATTACCACTGCTTAATGGCACAGTTTATAATGGTGGGAAGTTCTATGGAAGTGAGGGATTCAAAGGTGGTTGCTTTGCTATATGTCATATTTATTAAAAAGCAATGTCTACTAGCATCACAAGAGCTAAATCTAAATCTAAATATTGCTGAGTGGCCTATTATGTTGCTATATACTGCTTTAACAGTACCAGTGTAAAACAAACTTACTAATCTTAGTTTGTCTTCTAATCTTGAAGTCTGTATTTTGATGGCTAACCTGAAGCATTATTAACATCTTCTCCTCAAACTCCAAATCCCAGATATGTTATCTCCAGCAAACAGTATGCGTTTTGGCTTCTTAAAGGCAAAAGACAATCTATTTCTACAGGGATGGATAGGTATGCTCAACATTTATTCACTATTTTTGTTCAGAGTCAAAGGATTAGACTGTTAAAAGATAATGGCAAGACAACTTTTCAAAGTGTAAAAGGAATAGTTTTCTTTATCTGATAGCCACTGAAAAGTATAGAGAATTTGTTTCATTTAAAAATACCGACAGGGAATATATGGGAAAAAAGCATAGACAGAAACATGGTTTTAGTGTGTTTCAAAAACTGGATCTTAAAAATGCAACCTGAGTTCAAATTGATTTTTATAAATAAATTTATAAATTTATATTAATAAATTTAAAAGTTTTTTTTATCAGTTCAAATCTCATGTTTTTGTCACATTAATACCCTATCCAATTCTGTTACAAAATTGTCCATTCAGGAAAGAGTTCCATCGTCATTTCCTTTTGACTGAATGTAGTCTATGATTAAATTTCATATTTGGATAAAGCATCAGATTCAGTTTTTCATTTCCAGTAAGAATACACATAACTTTTTATAAATGAGTTGAAAATGTTTTTGAATAAAACACAAAGTCCATATTGCTTAATTGTTGCCAATTTCTCTTCACACAAACATAGGACTTGTATGTGTAAGGGAAAATACTAGAATGACTATATTTGTTTTTGGAGATATAACACACAGAATCATATACATTAATATTAATACAGGAGCCATTTTGGTGTAGTGAATCATGCAGTCATTAAATGAATAACATGGTTGTTAAGTGACTCCAGCTTCCTCCATTTATATTGCTCGTTGGAAACTGACAGGGAAGATCACAATCATGATCATGTGACTAAAGGATGCTGCATGTTTTAGGTGCCAGTTTCCAAGTACCAAAATCATGCTTAGGTGACTGTGGGTATGTTGTGAAAGTTGTAACGTTGAGGGCAGGTTGTAAGTCACTTTTTTCATCATTATCATAGCTTTGAACCATCATTAAATGAATGGTTGTAAATTGAGGACTATCTTTGTTTAGTAATTAAAAATTCCTTGTAAAATTATAGTTGAAATAAAATAAAATAAATGTATTATACATCAATAAGTTACAACAACAGCAGTATTTCATAGAATCATGCTTTGATGGTAAAATCTTTTATCTTAAGATTTTGTTAGTTTGTTTTGTTAAAGAGAATTCCTGAAATTCTCTGGGCTGAAATGTCTGACATGATTAAAGATGAAACAAACAAAAATATCCACAAATATAAAACACAGAAGGTGGTAAAATAGCTGTCTACTGATATGCTGAAAATTATTGCAGAGATAGACAAAAGTTTGCCAAATTAAAAGTTAAGATCCAGGGAAGAACATTTTATTTATTTATTTATATTTATATTGCTGCCTATTCACACATGGCAACTAAAGGTCGCCATGTGTGAATTTGAAACAAGTTGAAAATGTAGAAACAAGGAGCTAAGTAAGCAAAAAAAAAAAAATGAGGATAATTGAATGCAAAGGACAATAATTTATTTAAAGCAATTACAGAATTCTTTTATGTAAAGATTTCCATGCTAAAGACAAAGAAGGCAAATGTCTGTTAAAGAAAGAAGATACAAAGAGATAACACAAAATGGAGGGGAGCATTGATTTCACTGATCCCGAAGGAGGATTTGGACCCCAGAAATATATGAAACTATAGGCCAATTTCCTTTCTAAATACTGACTATAAAATATTTGCTACCATATTTGCAAATAGATTAAAAAGAATTCTGAACGAGTATATACACAAAGATCAAAATGGATTCCTCCCGAACAGACAAATTAGGAATAACTTAAGAATAGTCCTAGATGTTTTGGAATTTTATGAAGCCCATCCTGAAAAACAAATAGCCCTCATGTTTCTCGATGCCAAGAAGGCTTTCGACAATTTAAATTGGCAATTTTTAATTCAACAATTTATAATATGAATTTAGGCACTAAATTTGAAAATATTATAACTACTATCTACGCCACACAAAAAGTGAATATTATAGTTAGTGGGGAATATACATGACCAATAAAAATAGAGAAGGGAGTTAGACAGGGCTGTCCACTCTCACCCCTGCTCTTTATATTACTAACGCAAATTAGACAAAACCCAGATATAAAGGGACTAAAGGTTAAGAAAGAAGAGTACAAGTTTAAAGCATTCTCTGATGACATGGTTTTCTTAACTGAAGAACCAATAGAGAGAGGACAAAAACTGATGAATGAAGTAGAACAATTTGGAGCAGTGGCAGGACTTAAAATCAATAGAAAGAAAATGAAATTAATGACAAAAAAATTAACAGAAAAACAGAAATTAGAATTAGAAAAGGAGATGGGAATTCAAGTGATAAAGAAAATTAAATATTTAGGAATATGGTTGACAGCACATTGTAAGATGTTAAAGGAAAACAATTATGATAAACTAATGCAACAGGTAAAGACAGATTTAGAAAAATGGGGTAAGCTACAACTTTCTTTACTAGGTAGGATTGCTGCCATTAAAATGACTACCCTTCCAAAATTCCTCTATATATTTCAGACGATACCAATCAAAATTCATAAAAAATATTTTGTGGAACTCAATAGGACAATTTCTAAATTTATCTGGCAAGGGAAAAAAACCGAGAATAAATTTAAAGGCAATGCAGGATATGAAGACCAGGGGAGGGATGGCACTTCCAAACTGGGAGCTGTATCACAGTGCAGCCTCCTTAGTATGGTTGAAAGAATGGGTGAACTTAACTAATAAGAGAATATTAGTCCTAGAAGGTCATGACTTACAGAGGGTTGGCATGCCTTTTTATGGGATATAGGGAAAACCAGAAATATTTTCATAGACATCTGATTAGAGATGCCCTCCTGACCAATTGAAAGAAAATAAAGAAAAAATATTATTTAAAGATCCCGATCTGGATTTCAACTATGGAGGCGATGATACACCCTAATAATTTAGATATTACCAAGATGATTAAATATAAGGATTTATTGGATCTGCAAGGAAATTTGAAATCATGGCAGGACCTCCAAGATCAGGGACTACAAATCAACCGTTGGGCATATCTCCAAGTTCAAAACAGATATAGACAGGATAAGAAAGAATTTGGAATTTATAATAAACCTCAGCAATTGGACAAAATTCTCTTAGGCCCAGACAAAAAATATATATCAAAATTTTATAATTACCTATTAGAGACAGAATTAGAGGAAGAAATAGTTAAAGGAAATATGATAGCCTAGAATATAGGACATAGTATCACTCTAACAGAATGGGAGAGGGTCTGGAATAGAAATAATAAAATCACAAAATCAGCATCGTACAAGGAAGATGCTTACAAAATGTTTTATAGATGGCACCTCTCCGCCTCGAGATTAGAGAAGATGCACCCCAATATGAGTCCGAACTGCTCGAAATGCAAAAAAAAAAGGAGGGAACATACTTCCTCATGTGGTGGTCCTGTACAGAAGCACTGGCAGAGAATTTAAAAAAGGCTGGAGGAAATGACAACAGAACAGATTGAATTCAAACCAGAGTTCTTATTAGGGATCTTTAATAAACAATTTCCAAAAAAAGTGAAGTATACAATATTACATATATTGACAGCAGCTAGATTGTCTTTTGCACAATGTTGGAAACAACCTCATACTCCATCAGAGGAAATGATTATTCAAAAAATATCAAGTTGTGCAGAAATGGATAAATTAACTCTAGCAGTAAAAGATAAAGAAACATCAATGTACTATGAGAGCTGGAACTGCTGGTATGAATGGTTAGATCAAAGATGGGCTACATAACATTGTAAAAGAGGATAAGCTATAATTGTAGTGGTAATTATATATTCGCATTAAGGATTACTTGTAAATATGGCATAAAATAAGGATAGAAATAATGACCTACAAACTGTCGAGGATGAAATTGTTTTTGAACACTTTTTGACTTTTCTTTTACTCCTTTTTCTTTTTCTCTCTTTTCTCTTTTACTTCTCCACTCTTTCTTTTTTTCCTTTTCCACATTTGTGTATGTGTTGTTTGTTTATTTTAATTATAAAATTAATAAAGTTTGTTTGTTTTTAAAAAAAGAGATAACACGAAGAAAGAGATAGCAAAAGTATTCAAAAAGATCCCAAGACTGATGATACAGTAGGCATGAAGGCTTAATGCCTGAACTAGTGCCAAACATTTATGGAACGAAATGGACTCTAGAAAATATTATTAACAATAAAGCTGAAGGAGATGTTGAAATACCCAGAGAATTGTTTTAATGTGAAAATAAGAAACACTTGAAGCACTAACATAGAGTTTATAAGCTCCCACAACTAACCCCAACCCATTGGGTTCATAACCTCTGGTGATCACAGAAAAAGAAGTGCAAGATCTATTTCACAGACGAAAGCCAGGAAAAGCACTAGGCCCAGACAAGACAACTCCTTGCTCAAAAATCTGTGTTGACCAATTGGTCCCCATCTTCACTCGAATCTTCAATAAATCACCTGAGATGTGCCGTGTTCCTTCTTGCTTCAAATGCTCTACTATCTAAATTATTTGATTAATATATCTCTGAAATTAAATATGAGATATAAAACTATGCCACTAGTATAATCTACCACTAAATGAGCAAAACTATCCAGAAAGAGCATTAACTTGCTGCTAAAAAATTTTTTAGTAAGCTTTTTTGGGATTCATGAAAAGTCAGCTATTAGTTTTAAGTTGAGTAGTAGTCCATTTTTGCTTTTATGTAAAATAGGGTGGTTAAATTTGGAGCAATTTTAATGCATTGAAAAAAGAGTTCACTATGGAAATTGGATAATAAATACCACCTAGCATGGTCCTAGAAAAATAAAAATGCTGATGGTCTGAAATTGCACTTTACACTTCATCTAAATGTACTTGTTACATTTTTAATACATACTGTCTTTAATGAAATAAGCTCTTAAAAATTATAGTGAGTTAATCTATTGTGACCTTTAAGTGAGAATCATACACACACACCAGTAAAAGACAAGTCTTAAATAGACAATTTTGGAGATGTTACATTTCCCAAGAGGCTAAGTCAGTTTGTCTTTGGTTTATTTTAATGTTCTGGAGACAAGTAATTATTTTATTGAAGTATACTGCTCTAGAGTGTACCTTAGAGTTCTAATTATTCTATTTTTAAGTGCTGACTTATTTCAATTTTTCATATAGTTTAATTGGAATAGGAATATACTTTATGGCAGAATAAGCATATAAGGCTTTGATAAGTTTAAAGATTAGCATCTCAAATCCTAGTTTTGAGATAAGATGTATTTATGTTGCAGTTGCAATTCTTAGTCCCTTATCCCAACTAGATCCAAGGCAGATCTTTTCATAAAATACTTTTAGGCATATTCCTCCTTTATTTTTTGCCTGTTTCAGAACTATGGGATTGATGATTAATGGGGCCTACCCTCTTTTCACAGTCCTCAATGCTTTTTAAAAAATCAGGTTTAAATCCTGCTTTTTGATTAGGCCATCTGAAACAATTTATATTTTCCATTACAAAATCTCTTTAACAGAAAAAAGTGAAAACATATAACTGGATTATTTGGATTTTTTCTAGTATTTAAACAAATATACTTGGTTTCCATATTATGTTGCAGTTTAGTATTAAAACCCATGTATGAATTAACATTTTCATCATTCAGAGTGAGAACTAATATTTGTTCTATTCTTTGATGTTCAAAATACATCATAAAAACAGTTTCTTCAGGCAATATGCTCTTTAATATCACAAATTATATTCATTTAGATAATTCTTTTTTAAAAAAAGAAGTCTGCTCTGGGTTGTATACATCCCACATTTCTGTTTTGTACTTCATCAGAACTTTCTCTGATTGAGAATTTTGTGGAAAGCCTATTCCAGTGTCCTAAAGGCATAACTCCAATTTTAATAAATTGTTTGCGATTGCTGTAATAGTTGCATCATCAGGAACTTTATCAGGAAGGAATTGCATTTTTCTCCTCTCTTTTGTCTTTTGGTAATTTGTAGTTTTTTTCTCCTCTTCTTTGTCATTTAAAAATAAAGCTATAAAATTGTTCCTTTGTTCTTTCCTTTGAAAGAGAGCTAGTGGAGTGGGGTGATAGCATTTTCAGCCAGGGTGTTTAAAAATGTACTAAGTATTGCATTATGCATCACTCATATAACATCTTTTGCTTGGAAGAGCATCATATCATTAACTGCTGTATACACTGCCAGATCAGAGTAGAGTAAACCTAACAGGCACAACTAGTGCCCTACTTTGATAAAAAGTCATATTAACTGTTGATTTACTAATATAAAACACACTGAGCTCAGTATCTAATGACTTGTGACTGGCCCTAATTATGGCTAAAAGCCATAATCTGGTCAGTCATACTGGCTCTAAGAGATACAGTACTGTTCCTCTGATATTAGGAAAGTTTCTGACCACTATAAATTGATCAATCAGTTGCCCAGTTTTGCCAGGTTAGCAGTTGTTGTGGTAGTTGATACCAACATAGGAAAACTTCCACTATTTTGTTATGTTGTAATTGTTGAATCATTGACTCAAGTTTACAATAGCCACTTACATTTCTCATGATCTCCAGTAAAATGGGCAAGTGTGATATTTCACAACTGGGTTTGATGGTAAATCAGCCTTTAGGCACTTAGCTCTTTATTCTACTATCATCTTCAGTCAGCAAAAGAGACATATGTGACTCAGCAAATTACAACTTTACTGCAAAAAAGTTTCAAGACTTAGAACACTTGATCACTGGAGTGCAAAAGCATCAGAGACTCATGTAGCTATATTCTGGGGTTTGCCAGAAATTTTGGTTTCCTCCTCCTGTTCTTCTAAATTAATAGATACTTGGTGGTTGCATAATAGAATTGGGAAATTGTTTATATCATGAACATTTCTGGATTGACAACTGTTAGTTCTTTTTTATCTCAGTAGCCTTATCCCCCTACATCAAGTGTTTATCAATACAGTCCCCTCTTTCACCAAGCTACAGAAATGAGGATTCCTTCCTTCCTTCCTTCCTTCCTTCCTTCCTTCCATGCTTCCCATCTCAGCCATATGACTCTAGGTGGCTTAAAATTATTCAATAACAATACCATATAAAACATTAAAACAAATAAAGACCATAAATTTAAAATTCAGTTAATATGGTATTCCCAGAATCTTGACTGGGCACCAGTCAAATAAGGCAAAATCCACCATATGTGGAGCATTTGATTGAAACTTTCATATTTTGGTTATGAGATATACATATCTTACCCAGCCCACAACAGTAATTTAGATTAGCAATTTTGACAACTATAATTAGATAATTATATTAAACATCCTTGGATCCATTATTTGATTTTAATTTTCTCTAGTTCTTTTCTCCTTACTCTCAATTTCTCTTTACTCTGAAACTGATGCTCTATTTCAGTTTATTCCTTCCTTAGGATGTCTTGTTCATTTTTTTGTTCATACCAATCAACTGTAAAAATATTCCAAAAATGGAATATAGCTAGTTTGATGTGGATAGAAACAATAAAGGACTACCAAAGTAATTATTTATTAATGGAACCAAACTCATGGACAACAGTATTGCTGTATTACTTATAAGAATTGCTAACAGCATAGATTTTCCATAAAGTATGTTCACTTTTTACTATTAATTCTGTGTTCCATTGCATAGAGCTAGATGGAGCTGTAAGATCTATATAAATAGTTAAGGTCAATTTCAAATATACCTGTGACAAATACCAACAACCAAAATTCTAAAAAAATAGTTAATCACCAAAACTACAAGAAATATACTGGCAAATATAATTTGCTAGAGTAGTAATTTATTTTAAAACATTTACATATAAGGTTCAATTAATAATTTTAAGTTAATATGGCATCAATATAGTTAATTATATGTATTCTGTCTTTACATTTTAATAGAAAAAGAATTTAATATAACACATCTATAGTGGTATTTATAGTTCAAATATTGACATGTATACAATACTATTTGTTTCTACTATATTATTACTGGCCATATATTAACCGTATATACTGTATATCCTACCTTTATTTATTTTTTTACCTTGCTTGTTTAACAAATTGGAAGAAAAGCTTCAATATTTCTCCTTGAGCAGAAGCAGGTGCTTTGCATTGCCTGTCAAAATACTTAGATAACCTGTCAGCATACCAATTCAAAGAGCTTGGAAGCTCTTCAATATACAGGACAGAATTTTGCAGGTAAAGGAGTTTCTCAACAAAATAAAGTTGATACTTCTCATTTTTTACATATGTGAAACATGTTTAGCTGTTTCTGTCATAAACCGTATTTTCCAAGGAAGCAAGTTGGACAACATTTGTGTTATTCCTATTTCTGTTGCTATTATTTTTATGGCTGATATGTTTTGTCCAGTTCTTTGTGACTGAATTTGATTCTGACATAACATACATAATATGTAACTGAAATTATTTGTCCATATAAAAAAAGTAATTTGAATTTTAAGAAAAGTTCCTTGATATATTGATTATTTTACAATGGAATTTGTTTGATAAAGATGTTTTTAATTCTATATTTCATCAATATTCCAAATGAATTTTAGCCAGGGCATGTTGTTTCTTTCTTATTTTTTTTAAGGGAAGATAAGTCACAATTATTTACTTTTAAAATACCTGTTAGAATCTTACTTCATAATTTGTATCTATATTTATTTTATGAATATGTATTTTCCTGCATATTTCTTTAAATTTATATAATTATTTTTTTAGATTTTATCTTGCCTATGTTATTTTTATAAATAACTTAAGGCAGCAAAATTATGCAATATTCTTTCCTCCTATTTTGTCCACCACAACAATCCTCTGACATGAGTTGGGTTGAGAGTGTTTGACTCAAAGTCACCCAGCTAGCTTTCATGTCTAGGGCAGGACTTCACCTCATAGTTTCCCTGTTTCTAAGCTAGTATCACTACACTAAATTGGTTCTCAAATATGGCATTTTACCTAATATTTTTTTGACAAACAGTTCTTAAAATCTTCCATTTTAAATGTTATTTTTAAGATATATTCCTCTGATATGCACTTTTTTCTGATATGCATGTTAATGTTCTTTTTGGTTAAAAAAAAATAAGACTTTGCAGGACTGCAGCTTCTGACAGGTTACTTTTTTCATTTCATAAAATTGGTTTAATAATGTAAAATCAAATATAAAATTACCAAACAAATTTGTTCCTGGCCTATAGGACTGATAATATGTTTTATTTTCAGTTTGTTTTAGGGGTTTTATGTGAAGTGAAAGGGATTCGAATCATGGCTCTTGGCTATAATAGCAGGTGGAAGTTGTTACAGGGGAGTCTTCATGCAACCACAGGTGGTAATCAGTTACCACCTGTGGTACCTGATCAAGAAGTCTTATATGCCTTGATCACCACACAATTGGATTGCTCTCTTGAAGATTACTTTAAGATATCAGTTTATCCAGAATTCAGTAATTTGGGATGCTGGCTGTAGAAATCTGCTACTGTAGAATTACATTTAGAGCTCATTCAATTGGCTGGTCAAGTACTTCTGGTCCAATTCACTCTCCGTATGTAGACCTGTATAACATGGAAGTGGGTCTGTCTTGCTAGTAATGATTCTGCCCAACCAGAGAGGGCCTGCTGACAATTCCAGGCTTACATGAAATCCAGAGGGTATTAGCTGGACATCAGGCCTTCTGAGTCATAACCTCAATACCCTAGAATTCCCTTCCTGTAGAAGTCCATCTGGTCCTACAGTGGCCCCTTGGCAATATTTTTTAGACATAAGAAAAGGAAGAGCCACAGACAGGGAAATGACCAGATAAGAGATCTCAGCCTGCAGAATGAATAGGAGTGTGGCAAGTGACTCAGAAGGAACCCTCTCTAGTTCCTTGGAAAGTAAGAGGGGAGAGATGTGCTTTCAGACTTTTAAGATTCTGTTACTGTAACCTGACAATGAAAGTAATATTAATGCAAATGGTTTTGGTTTCTTGTTGGGACTACCTTGAAGGGCTGACAGGCTCCAACATAGCTTCCATTTCAAAAGACCATGATGACAACTCTGTTTCAATGAATGTTTTGTCCATAGTATTATTCTGGCTTCTCCCTCCCTCCTTGATTTCTTGCTTGTTGCTGTCTACCACTCCGTTTATAAAAATTGGGGTGGTACAGGCAAATAGCACAAACATGTACAACAATTAGCATGTAATAGCTAACATGAAGGAAAAAGAGTTATTATTAAAACTAGTCAAGTTATCAATTGTCATGCATTTAAACAAACCTTCTAAAAAGACTTGCAATTATAAATGCATACTGTATCTAGTTTCAGAAGAAATTATAGACTGATTGCATGTTGGCCTAAGCATGTGTATCAAGATTAATTCTGTCTACACAGTATTTGCCTTTTGAAAGTTACAAAACTTGCCACTACTTTTACAGATTATTTGAGCGTGACCTCTTGAATGCATATTCCTGATCCTGTACATACTAATGTGTTTACATCTAAGTATTTGCATGTATATATTCAAGACCTTTTTGGGTTAGCTAGTAGCTAACCATGTGTAACAATATTTTTGTTAAAAGATTTTTCAAAATCAGTAGTTATAGCAGTTTTGATCCTGTTAAGGATTTTTATAAAACTGATATTTAAAAACACTCTTCATGTTGAAAACAAGAATGTTAACCTTTTTGGTTCCAATAATCTCTTTGTGATTAACATATTCTCCTTCTGTGGTAGGAATAGCAAATTATTAAAACTGAACTTGTGTAAAGCAAGTTACATATGATTGAGGAATGGGAAATCACTCTTCTTCCAATCATTATCCTTTTCTTTCATATTTTCATCAATCTTGTCTTGCCAAACTATTTCATGCAGTATTTAAAATACTAACGTAAAATGCCTTGAATTCCTTGAAACAAAGAGAGGCTGTCATATTTGTACTCAAAATTCTTTTTTATAGACAAATGTGTTCCTGTAATTGTTTTTTGCAGAAATTCAAGGGTACAGAAAGAAAACTGAAATATTACCGTAATTACAGCTACTATTAAGCAATTATTTTACAATAGATGTATTCCAGTGTCACTGATTTTCCTTTCTGAAATTTTAAATTAGTGCTTCATAAATTCCATAAATAGAGTGTTTGTGAATGTGAAATTGGGGTACAGGGACCCCTTACTTAACAAGTATGTATTTCTGTGATGAGTAAAGAACAAATATCCGAACAAACACATCCTCCATATATTCCTCTTGAACCTGATATCACCATCAGGGTCTGAGTATTGAGATATGATTGCTCAGAAAAAGACTTTCAGTATTCTTTTATGGAATACTTCAGCTAAAAAAGCTCTATCTGGTGCCTACTCTATTACTCATTTTTTGGCACTCATTGGACGTATTTGTATTCTCTTGGACTAGTCAATATTGTTTTAAAAAGTTTTCTGTGGTATTTTTTTTAAAGCTTGTGATATTCTTTTAGTGCCTGTTATGAACAAAGGTTTTACTGGAGTTCATTGTTTCTCTATTTTTATTTATATGGATTTTACTTTTGTTTTGTGTTTTTATTGTAAGAGGTTTTGTTCACAGGAAAACTTGTATATTTTAGAAATTAAATTAGATAAAATTATCCTATCATTGTCTGATTATATTAGCAATGAAGCTATTGTCTGAGATATCTATATCTTGCATAAATAAAGTATAGCAAATGTATTTATTTAAATATTTTGATATTGTTTCTTTTCAGAATAATTTCTCATAGTTTACAACTTTGTAATATAGAAAATCAATAAATTAATTAAAAACCTGGCAAAATTTGGCACATTCACAATAGCTAATCAGCTAGCGGTCTTCCTTTTAAATCTCTAATTCAATTAAAATTTCAGAGCTTTAGTGAAAATGAATTTTGTGATGACCCGGGATGTGGCACAAAGGCAACAATAAGAAGAATTCCTTTAGTACCTCAAACTTTGCCCCCAATGTCCAGGTTATCTTTGGCTGAAGAAAAAACTCCCAAGAACAGTCTTTAAGTGGAGGAAATTCAGTCCGAAAGCAAAGTACATACAAGCTGTAAATAAAAATCCACACAAAGCACACTGCAGTAATTAACTTGACAGGGCAGGAGAAGGAATTGCAGGCTTGAAAGCCCAGCAAAACACACACAGTTGGTAAGACACCAGGAAACCAGATAAGTCTCGATGATACCAGATAATTCACAATTTGCTCCCAACAACTTGCTGTGTGCAGCTTCCCTTTTTAAACGCTGTTCCCAACTGCAGCTAATGAAGGGAATCAGGGCCCTTTCCTCCCCTGTAAGCCACGCAACTCATGTTGCTCCCTTCTCCGTTCCTCCCTGCATGCCCTAGGATGAAGAGGGGGTGGGCCTGGGTCTTCTTCTGAATTCCCTCTCCCTTTCTCTACCTCTCCCCTGCTCTGCTCAGCTGGACTTTGCTCTTCTCCAGTTTCTTCCACAGCCAATGGAGCCACACTCCCACTCCATGTCAGCTGCTCAGCCTCCCTCTCTGAATCAGGGGAAAGACAAATTTTGAATGTTCTAATACATAAAGATTCGGAAGTAGCAATCATAAAATAAATAAAAACCCAAAAGCCATTGTATTTTTTTTTCATCAGATTTAAGAAGAGGATATATTTTTCATTACAATAAGCACAAAGTTATATCTTAATCATCTATATAAATATTCAGATTTAAGTTATGTAACATTTTGGCTGAATGGTAGGATGATCTATAGATACTGCTGTTATAAAATTATATCCTTTGGGATATAATTATTTAATAGCTTTGGATTTCAAAAAACCCACATTCCTCTTCCTCTTGCCAGATATTAGCACAATTAATCTTTATTGTTATTTCCATGTAGTATTTTGAGATGAACAAGGGAAAAACTATTAGTCTACTATTTATTACTGAGTTATGGCAGGGAAGCCTTTTCAAGTGTCAGGTGCCATCACAAAATTTTGCATGATGGCACGGCTGCCAAAATGAAAGAAAATTAGAATTTTTAGTGGGTGAAATTCCATGACATTGCCCAGGTGTTCAAGATTTCAGGTTAGTTGACCATAAATTTTGCACAGACTGGACTCCTTGAAATTACAGATAGACCTGTTGCATCCCAAGTTGTCTAGATGAGAGAGTTAAATTCAGTATGCAGCAATTTATGTAGTTTGGGTAACAACATCATTATGCAAATATCACTAATTGATAGAAATCATGCCCTTATATATTCAATGGAGTAGAAGGAATGATGTATACTTCCTTCTCCTGATTATAGTCTATTAAATAGTGGTTTTATTGTGCTACCGCTGGCTAATAAAAACAAATTCTTCAGCTAAAAAAGCTCAGGATTTTTGCAAGGAAGATAGAAAAAATGGAAAAATAAAGAAAAGAGACTCCTCAAAACTACCATGAACAAATAATACAGAAGTAAACTTTGCTGTTCTGTAAATCTTATTTAGTTTAGTTCAGGGACAAACCCTTCTCTCTTTTCCACCACTCATTAGTAGCTGTAATGAACACTGGTTTTCCTCTTAATCTTGAAACATATTGAGGCAAGCTGGGGCTTAATAGAACTCAGCAGAACATGATAAAAAACAGTCATAAGTTCCTTTTTTCAGTGCTGTTGTAACTTGAACGGTTGCTAAGTGAATCTGGCCTCCTCGAATCTCCATTGTTAGAGAGACAGCTGTTCAGTGAGTTTTCACCCACTTTACAACCTTTCTTGCTACCATTGTTAAGCTGGCCGTGATGGTTGTAAGTCAAGAATTGCTGTCAAATTGGAAAACAGTACAGGTAGTCTTCAACTTACGACCATATCATATAGTGACCATTCAAAGCTGCAATACCACTGTTACTATTTTTCACACTTATGACCATTGCTGTATCCCAATGGTCACATAACTTATAGTTGAATGCGTAGCAACTGACTTGCATTTATGATGGTTGCAGCATCCTGGGTCACATGACGTGATCTCCCTTTTGTGATGGTGTGACAAGCAAAGTCACTGGGGGAGCCAGCTTTGCTTAACCATCGTCTGACTGACTTAAACAACATTCCACTTAACAATGGTGGTAAGAAAGGTCGTAAAGTGGGTGAAAGCTCACTGAACAGCTATCTCGCTTAGCAACAGATATTCAAGGTTCAATGGTGGACATACAGTAAGTCGAGGAGTACCCTTCCCCTTCCCTTATGAGTATGTCAATCCGGCAGGCCTTTGCTCTCAAATTCTCAAGTGATTGACATCCACTGTTGGAGAATGGATTGAGTAAAATGTGATGAAACTCACTTAACAACACTCTTGCTTAGCAACCAAAATTTTGGGCTCAATTATTGTCGTAAGTCAAGGACTACCTCTGCCTTCCTCCGTATGGCAGCCTTGCCTAGTAAACTCCTTCTCTTTTCTGGGAATGTTCCTGCCAGCTTTGGAAGCCACATATTGATACCAGATGCTTCCACACTGCCACATTCTTGAGCCTGGGAAAATGGGACGGGGGAATTTCTTGGAGTGTATGTGGTTAGACATAACAGCATTCTTCTTTTAAGTCTAGTTCATGTTAATTCTATACCTGGTTGAGGGGACATCTCAAGTTGAGATCGATGGTAATTGGGGCATGTGATGCGATGATGGGTGCAGGGGGTGGATTTGTAGTTTTTACTTATTGCAAGGAACCCTGGAACTTTCAGATTCGGGATTCCCCAGGTGTGCCAGGTTACTATCCAAATAAAACAGAACTTTTGAGAGGATGTCTGTCTCAGAGTTATTTGTTGGAGTGGAGGTTTTCTGGAACACTGATATTATCCCGAATCTCTAAATAACTACCACCACCCTGAAAGACGGCTGTCCGGGGTGCTGAGCCACAGTACTGACCTAAAGCTTGGGTGGTGCGAAAGCTCAGCAAAGATAGAGGAGAAGGAGGAATTCACAGAAGGAGCGGTGGGAACGGATACCGGAGGACTGATTGAAACCCGGTGTCATCCCTCTGAAGAATTTGTGCAAGCCACTGAAGCTGCAAAGGAAAGACGAAGGCTAGGCACTCGGCCCAAAGAAATGGATTCCTGGAAAAGCTGCCAGACTGAGCTGAATCCAGAGATTGGACTGGAGGAGAAGCTGCCTGAATACCTTTCCTACTCCAGCCCAATGAAGTCAAGCCACAAGCCAGAATGGAGAGGTGTGGGGAACTTAACTCAATCCATGTTCACTTTTCCTAGTCTAGGATCTGACAGTGGAACCAGCATGGCGTCTGCAACATTCCTCTCAGCTAGAGATGGCTGAAGAATTGGCTCAGCATGGCAGGGGCAAGCAGCAAGGGAAAGACAGCAGATGCAGCCAACATTTGGGATAACCCCTGCAGAGTGTATTTCCCCAGGCTGGAGATCCCATCCTGGTCAGGGATGGGTCCAATGCTAGTGGATGCCAGCACCGGTTGCACCATCTGGGTTGGGACCACCATGGGGCCAATTTGCAGTAACAAACCCGGCACAACAATGGGGTCAGTTCCAGCAGCAGGCTGCAGCCACCATCCCTTTTTTTCAATACGGCAACTAGTTCAGCAGATGGCCCCTATTCAGGTGCCAGCAGCAGCAGCACAGCAGAAGCAACTTTTGATGGGAAACCTGAGAAACTTGCTTATTTCTTCATCCAAATCTGGGCACATAGAGATCAGTTTGGAAACCATTACGGAACAGAATGTGACCTAGTTTCCTCAATTACAGATGGGATGAATGATGGAGACGCTTTGGCCTAGATAGCCCAGCTACACAATGAGGACGCTGTGGAACTAAATGATGCAGATACATTTGTTGAGCTGCTCAGGGCGAGAATTGAAGACCCCAACAGAGTAGGTGAAAATAAAGATAAATTAAGGGAGATGAAGCAAGGTAATCAACCCATAAAAGACTTCGTGTGGGACTTTAGCCGGATTGCAGGCAACCTCATGCATTGGCCTGACAAGATACTTCTGCACTATTTTAAAGAAGCCATTGATCCAGAAGTCAGAAAAGCCTGTGGCATCTGAGGGGTACCAGAGCAACTGCAAGACTGGTATGCCATGTCCATTGCTCTGGATAGAGAAATCAATCCACACCGAAAACTTCCCTCTGAGAGGCCCCCTAGGAGAACTTTGGCTAGACGTCCTCTGACTAAACCTGCTGAAGCCGCTCCTACCCAACCTAGAAGGATTATCAAATGCTATCGATGTGGCCAGGCTGGTCATAGGGCTTCCGAATGTCTGGCCCCTGCACCGGTTCCACAACCAAGGCCCAGTACAGCTGCCAGAGGCAGGAGAGCTCCATGGAAGCCCCCAGACACCAGTTGATTTGCCAGACAAGCTGTAGAGGTTCCCCTCCTCACAGAAGACAGCAAGAAGCCCTTTTTTTTGCAAGAAAGGCAAATGAGGAAGAGGACCCCATGGTGAGTGCAGCCATTCTCCCTTTCACAGTTAAAGTGAAGTTGGTGGTGCCTGAGACCGGAGAGGCTGGGCAGTTAGAGGTAGTAATAGATACAGGATGTTCCAGATGCCTGATTGGGCTCCCTATCGTTGAGCAATTAGGGATAAAAACTAAAGCCCTAAAACACCCAATCAAGTTTGAAAGGTAGATGAAACATTAATTGGAGGAGTCCCAGCCACCCAAATAACAAATTGATCAAATTTTAAAATTAGAGAACAAGAAGATAAACAATTTTATATGATATGGGATTTGTTTTATCAATGGTTGGACAAAAAGACATGGTAATATAATAGATTAGATAATTTTGTAATAGAAGTTTAATAGATTGATATAAAATATAATATAAACATATATAAGCATTGGATGAAAGTATAATATAAATTTTAAAACAAAATTTGGAATATCTCGTATAAAATGATGGAATAAATAGTTTAGTCATGGATGATTAATAACTGATAAATATATAAGCATATGTTAGTTTGACAATGTGAACATTGATATAAACTGTGAGTAATGACTACAAAAGGATAGTACAAAAGATTTGTAACCAACTGACACACTGTACGTATATAAAATGGAAGATGGTTTTATGTTTTTATGTTTTGTTTGTATATGTTTGTCTTAAAAAATAAAAACTTTTTTTTTAAAAAAACTGATCAAATTAGAAATGGTTAGGCATTGTGAACTAATACGATTTTTAGTGGCTCCAAAAATGTCAGAATCTATCATATTAGGACTTGTTTGGCTTGATAAATGGGCCCCTACTATCAAATGGGAAGATGGGTACTGGAAAATCATAATTGGCATCGGGCCGCTGGCCCCGGTCCCTCCTGAAAAGAAACTGCCAACCAACAGGGGTCCAGAGCCAGAAGCAGCAGCTACCACTTCAGACTCTCCTCCAGTCGAACCCCAGGTTCCTAAAGAATACAGACTTGGCTGAGGCTTTTTGTGAGGAGGAATGCAATGTCCTCCCCACTCATCGAGCCACTGATAGTGCCATCGAATTAGAACTTGGGGCAAATCTGCCCAAACCAAAGATGTATTGCATGACACCAGCCAAGATGACTGAATTTAGGAAATACATTGATACCAATTTAGCCAGAGGCTTCATCAAACCAGCAAAATCTAGGTTGGCAGCCCTGGTACTATCTAAAGAAAAGAAAGATGGCGGCCTGATATTATGCGTGGATTTTAGGGGCATTAATGCAGTGTGCATAAAAACATGTATCCCCTCCCCCTAATGAAGGACTTGCTAAATCACCTATCCAAAGGCAAAATCTTCACCAAGCTAGATCTGAGAGAAGCCTACTACTGAGTCTGCATAAAGAAGGGAGGCGAGTGGAAAACGGCCTTCAACTGCCCTCTGGGTAGTTTTCAGTTCCAAGTCATGCCTTTCAGACTCCAAGGCCACTGATCTATGAAATTTTACATGCACATTTGTACAAGGGGGTTCTTGTGTACTTGGTTGACATTCTTATATTCAGCGAGACAATAGAAGAACATGTCAAATTGGTCAGGCAAGTACTGAAAAAAAAATAGCCACCAAATTATATGCAAAGCTGTCAAAATGCGAATTCCATAAAGAATCTTTGGACTACCTGGGCTACTGAGTGTCAAATCAGGGGATTGAAATGGACCCTGGAAAGATGAAGGCGGTACTAGACTGGCAGCCCCCCAAAACATGCAAACAACTTCAAAGCTTCCTGGGTTTTGCATATGTTAATGAACAATTTATCTTGAGGTTGCCCTCCCTTTAACAGAATTGCTGAAAACTGGGCCTTCCCCAACCAAACCAAAACCTAATCAACCTTTCACATAGACAATGAATTGTCAGAAATCTTTTGAAACATTAAAATGCCTTTTTGCACCAGAGCCTATCCTCCAACATACCGATCTGATCAAGCCTTTTGTAGTCCAAGCCAATGCCAGTGATGTGGCTGTTGTGGTGATTTTACTTCAAAAGGATTCTCAAGATCAACTGATGCCTTGCGCTTATATGTCAAAAAAGTTGACTGACACAGAGCATGGATGGGCAGTTTGGGAAAAAGAGGCTTTTGCCATGCAAAAGTATCTCAGAGGCATTTCCTGGAAGGTGTTACAGAGCCTTTCGAGGTGTGGACTGATCATAAAAACCTTGAGGCTCTGAAAACCCCTCAGAAGCTTTCCCCTAAACAAGTTTGCTGGGCTCAATAGTTCAAGAGATTCAACTTTAACCTGAAATATATCCCAGGGAGAAAAAACAAAGGATCAGCTTGGAAAGGAACCAAGATTACCTAATACCCTAAGATTGATGGTACTAAAACCTAGCCATGACACGTGGTTGGGGGGACACTTTGGGTTTCTAAAAACCCTATATTTAGTCAGAAGACAATTCTGGTGGCCAAAAATCAAGACTGATGTCGAGGACTATGTAAAAAGCTGTTCTATTTGTGCCATGATGAAACATAGAACTGGGAAACTCCCTGGTCTCCTCCAACAAGTAACTGAACCAATGAAGCCGTGGGAAGAAATCGCGATGGACTTTATTGTGGAATTACCAGAGAGTGGAGGAAGCACAGTGATTTGTTATTGATTTAATCTCCAAGCAAACCCACTTTACAGCATGTAATGAACTACCTTCAGCTAAAAAACTGGTGAAACTGTTCGTGAAGCATATTTATTGGCTCCACGGAGTGCCTCGTTGAGTAATCTCAGACTGAAGCATACAGTTTACTGCTGAGTTCTGGAGGAAGTTTTTGAAGTCCATTGGGTCGTCCCAAGGGCTTTCCTTGGCATTTCATCTTCCTTGTAACAGTGCCGTTGAGAGAGCGAACACTATGGTAGATTAGTACATTAGATGTTATGTAAATTGTCAACAGGAGAACAGGGTGGATCTGTTGCCATTTGCAGAAGTTGCTTATAATAATGCAGTACACAGCAGCACTGGCTTGATTCCTTTCCAAATCACCACCAGCATGGAATTTGTCCCTATGCCAGAGTTATCTAGAGAACCCCCAACATTCTCTGGATGGAATCATTAAATAAAAGTTGGGAGAATACAAAAAAAGCAACTGAGGAATATAAAAAAACAGGCAGACAAACATAGATCTCTCCAACCACCTTTTAACTAAATATCTTAATTTGAAGCTTCCTAATAAAAAGTTGGGACCTAAATTTCTGGGTCCCTTTCCTATATCGAAGGTAGGGAAGACTTCCTCACTTGGCTGTTAGGGAAAATACACCCAGTCTTCCATCGTAGCTTGTTGAAGCCTGCATTTGTTTCCAATCTATGACCCGTACCAGCAGCTCCCCCCAAAACTTTGGTAGTACAGGGAGAAACACATTATGAAATAAATTTCATATAATGAACACATTATGAACATCCTCGACTCTAGATTACATCGAGGACGATTACAATATTTAGTGCTATGAAAAGGCTACTCTTTGTCAGAAGATACTTGGGTGAAAACTTGGGATATACATGCAAATAGATTGGTTGAACAATATCATGAAAAAATCCCTGACAAGCCAAAGTGTTAGAGGGGGGAGAGAGGGTTAAGGTGACTATGCATTAACCCCTTGTGTTTTGTTTATTGTATTTCCAGGACATGATTTTTTCAAGGGGGAATGCCTGTCAGCTTTGGAAGCAACATATTGACATCAGACGCTTCCACATTGCCACATTCTTGAGCCTGGGAAAATGGGAGGGGAGGATTTCTTGGAGTGTATGTGGTTAGATGAAATAGAATTCTTTTACGTCAAGGTCATGTTATTCTGCACTTGGGCGAGGGGATGTCTGAAGTTGGGATGGATGGTGATTGGGGCATGTGATGTGATGATGGGTGCAGAGGGTGGATTTGTAGTTTTTACTTATTACAAGGAACCCCAGAACTTTCAGATTCGGGATTCCCCAGATGTGCCAGGTTACTATCCAAATAAAACAGAACTTTTGAGAGGATGTCTGTCTCGGAGTTATTTGTTGGAGTGGAGGTTTTCTGGAACATTGACATCTCTCTGTTAGAGACACCAAAACAACCTAGATGACATAAGGTCTCCTGCTGGAGGAGGGGGTTGGACTAGATGACCTCCAGGGGTCTCTTCCAGCCCTGGACTGCTGTGCTGTTTCAAAGTGTCCTCTGAAGCTGCGTCCAGTGCCAGGATTTGTGGTCCTTTTTCTCTCCCTCTCTCTCTCCATCCATCCATATTTCATTCATTTTCCTTCCTTCCTTCCTTCCTTCCTTCCTTCCTTCCTTCCTTCCTTCCTTCCTTCCTTCCTTCCTTCCTTCCTTCCTTCCTTCCTTCCTTCCTTCCTTCCTTCCTTCCTTTAGGGCATTGTTACAGGTCACTTTGGGGCCTTGGAAAAATGCCTTCTCTGTTATGGCACCTGCCTCCCCCTGGAGGTATATACAGCTCCAAACCTGTTGTGTTTCAGGAAAGTGACGAACTCCTGGCTTTTCTCTAGAGATTGGGGCCAGGATGCTGATGGGGCTGGCAGGGGGTATTTTGTAGTTCAATATGAGTTTTATCAAGGATTATTGTTTGGTAGTATTGTATTTTTGTTTGCCACCTAGAGATTTTTTTGGTAGATGGTTGGGTATATATATTTTTAATAAATAAAATATCCTACTGAGTTGACTAGTTCTGCACATTTATTTGTACTAACTCCCTCTTTTTGAATCTGGAAAATTTGTATCAAATGTCTTTCACTATAGTTTTATATACATCTTCATTTTTACTTGTTTTCTTTTTTTCTAACTGCTGACCCTGTAATTACAATACAAGAATTCCTTGCTTAACAAGACCAGTAACTGTTGTTAAGCAACATGGTTGTTATGTGAGATATCAAGTGACTATGATGAGTTTATGACTGTTAAATGTGATTGTTAAATGAATAACCTGTGGTCATTAAGTGAGACACCATGGACCACAACTCACAATTTTACTATCAATTTTTCCATTGACTTTTGCTTGTTGGAACCTGGCTGTAAACAGTGCAAATAGCAATCACATGATCATAGGACACTGCATAGTTACTTGAGAAGTGCCTGAATCTCTTCTATGTGAACATATCAATCCAAGGCCCAGTCATAAGCTTGTATTTTGAGCACCATTTTAACTTCAAACGGTTGATAAATCGGGCAGCCATTAAGCAGATCTACCTATAGTGAATTGGTTTGAATATTTAAACAAGGGATTAAATGAACTTTTATTAGATAACTTAAAATCAGTTGGAAACAATTTCTCATTATATTTGGAGGCTGTTAGTTCATAAATTTAGATCATCTGTTCTAACTTCAAAATGTTTGATTCTGTCCTTTCTCATACAAGCAGTTTTTTAAAATAAAGGTAAATATTGCTTAGTATATTGAGATGCAGCTATTATTTAGTATTTATGGAAGCAAAAACTGCTTGCTATAATATTTTAATAGTTTCAAGTATTTCCATCTTCCTATTTCCTGTAATTCCAATGTTGAGGAGCTAACCCCAAGAAATGAAAAGTAGCAACTTGCATTAATATCTAACATTTAAATAGGAGGCTTGATGAACAAAGTGAATTAGCAGATAGGATCAAATGAAGAAGAGAGCTCTTCAGAACTCTTACCCATTTACTTCTGGAACCATTCCTCTTAAGAGGATTCTTCAGTTTGGATTTTATTTGCCACCTAATTGACATATTTTGAAAATCATGATAGTAAGACATATTCTAAATGTTAAGATTATTAGTATCTTAAAGATCACAGAACCTATGTGGGATACAGTTTTAGTTTTTGAATCTTTTTGAAGCATCAACCCATTACAATGTTATTCTTAATTATAATCTTTGCAGCTTTGCTCTTTCTGCCCCTCCCTTCCCACACAGTTTGAATGGGGTTTTGATCATTTTATTGGAAGATGGTTGACATTTTTTCTTAATCTTCCTGTTACCTACCTTAATCTTCCTGTTACCTTTTCCTTAACCCTGCCCTATGGGGAGAAAGAATATTCTGCATTCAAGTACAGTAATTAGTTTGATGGAATTAAGTTTTGGGTTTGCCTTGAGCTGTGATGTGTTCTGAGTTGGGTTGCTGTTAGGAGATGTACCAAGCATGAGGAAAAATATTCCTAGTACAGGAAATAAATATGCATATTCAGAATGGTCACTCTGATAGACAACTTCAGTTCCTGATTACGTTTTGGGGTGCTTTGGCTTTTGTTTTAAGACACAAAAATAGTTGAAGTAGTACTGAATGCTGCCTATTACCCAGCCTGAAGAAAAAAATGGCAAAGAAGCTTATTTTTAATGATTGAAAAAATATTTTTAAGTAGTAAACATTGAAAAAAGTGGTTATCTATTTTCTTTTCAGAAAATTTGCCGTAGTACAACAAAGACATACAAGCAATTAGTAGGATTGTTTTTCTGTGTCCAGAATTGTTCTTGGTCTCTGAACATTGCCTTAACTGCTTCTCCAGTGTGCTAAGGAGAATCCAAAGAATGGGTTAATTCTGCCTCTCTGCTCTTTAGATTGAATCTGTCAATCTTTTGTAACTACGCCTCTCACATCTGTGTCCCCAGTTTTGACTCAGTCTTCAGCTTGAATAGATTAATCTTATAGATTAACTCCAACCTTTCAAACTCAAAGAGCAAAAGGCACAGAATTTCCTTTCTTTGGATTCTCACTTGGGCAACAGGAAGACAATCAGCTTCCTCCAGCATTTGCAGGGAAAGCAAACTGACAGGCAGGCTCTCTGATCTGACCAGCATAGTCGCCATTATCCAACTCAGTCCAGTGGTGCTGAGGTCCCTTGAAATTACCTGCGGACTGAGGAGGGGACTGGAGTCACTGCCCAGTCTACGGTGCATCAGCAGCAGTGTTTCCACTCAAAATGAGTCTGCCTTCTTCTAAGGGTTGGGTCCACTCGAGAGCAATGGTAATGTAGTAATGGCACTCGAGAGCAACCTTCTCAGCCACAGTTTTCAATGGCAGATAGCAATGAGATGTTCCTTTTCCCCCTTTCCAATCTGCTTCCAGCAGAAGGGCATTGGGAACCAGCTTCAAAAAGGATAAAGCCTACCCCAGTGGCTACCTTTACTCCTACAGTGGCGGGGTTCTGTCCAAGGGAAAATCAGGAACCAGAAATATCCACTCAAATAAGGCTCTTGATCTCAGAGGCTATTGCCCAGGCTTGCAGCAAAATCATCAGACAGCCTCTGCAGCATCTGATAACACCCAGCACCAAGGGCAGCATTCTGCACCCCAGTTTCCAAGATAATTGTTGGTCCTCCAAAGGCCTCATTCTCTTCTATACAAAGCTGATAATCTCTCTCGGAGGATGAGGAACATAAGGAATTGATGCTGTCTGTGGATGAAGGGGTGGCTCCAGACCTACCCAGCTTTCACAGAGCTCTTTTGCCCTGCCTTGTTAAAGACACCTTTCTACAAGGCCAAGACATAGGAGCAGACCCAGCCACGTCAGATTCAGCATTGGGCTTGTCTGACCCAAATGATTTACTGTATTCAGAGCCTGCCACAGATAACGAGGAGATTCCCTCCCCAAAATTATTCCTGAACATCATCCAATGACAATGGGCATTACCAGGGGCATACCCACCCCCGAGCAGGAGCAACAAGAGATTCTATATTGTGGCCCCAGACCTCACTGCAATATTACAAATGCCAGCAATAGACGGGCCTGTGGCGGCCTTAGCATCCTCCATCATCATGTCCAATGACACGGAGGATGCCTTAAAAACAGAGGACAGGAGAGCAGAACTTATGCTCCACAAAACATATCAGGCGGCTGCCTGGGTGGTGAAGGCGGCTACAGCCACCTCCTTCTTCAACAGAACCTCCTTGCTCTGGCTCAGACAGATGCAAGCAAGAGTCCCGGCTGGTGACTCTTGCTTGCATCTGACTCTTGCCAGTACCCATCAGGATATAAATGAACTGGTAGTGGCAGCAGAATTTTCTGCTGATGCCACACTGAACTCGGCCAAATTTGCTTCCAGGACCATCACCTCATCTGTGAAAGCCCGCCGACTACTGTGGCTCCATCACTGGCAGGCAGACATGAAATACAAGTGGAAGCTAGCTTCTGCTCCTTCAAGGGTGACAAGCTATTCAGAGAGGCCTTAGAGCCTATCCTCGTAGAAACCAAGGACAAAAAGAAAGTCCTAATCTCTACGTCCAGGTGCTGACCGTTGGCTCTCATCCTACTTTTGAAGGCCCTCAATCAGACCAGCAGGTACTGTATCTGACTTCTTACACCCACAGAAGGTACATTTCCAATGTCAGGATCACCAACCCGACAGACCCGGCTATAGGCACAGGAACAGACAGCAGGTCCAGTCCAAACAGTCATTTTGAGGCAACAGAAGTTGTGCCTTCTGTGGCTCTCGATGACTGCAATTCCAACCCTCTCATTGATGGCCGTCTAAGTCTCTTCACATCTCAATGAGAGGAAACCACCACAGATGCATTGGTCCTGAACACGGTAAGACTAGGCCTCACTCTCAACTTTCTCTCCACCCCCCAAGGTTCTTCATTCGTTGCCCCATCTTAAAAAATGAAACAAAAAGAAACCTTTTGGAGGCTTCAATCCAATTCCTCCTGGACATTCAAGCCATCCAACTAGTTCCAGAAGACCAGCAGAGACAGGGGTTTTTACTCCATTATTCGTAGTCCCAAAGGCCTCGGGAGTGGGGGTGGAGGTAGAGAGCAATTCTGGACCTAAAAGGACTCAACAAGCATCTGGAATACAGAAGGTTCAAAATGCAGTCCCTCCAGTCCATACTGGAGAGCATCCGGGAGGGCAACTTCCTGATGTCAATAGACCTAATGGAAGCATACCTTCACATACCCATTTTGTCGGCTCACTGACGATTCCTATGGTTTTGCTATGCGAGCCAGCACTACCAATACAAGGCCCTCCCATTTGGCCTGTCTCAGTGCCCAGAACATTCACCAATGGCGGCACTGTAGGCTCACCTCAGGACTATTCCCATTCGCATCCAATGCTATCTGGGCGACATATTGTTTCAATCTTCCTCTCACCTTCAGGCAACAGAGGATCTATGCTTCACAATCCAGGTCCTCCAGGATCATGGATTCTCAATCAATTACAACAAGAGCCACCTCGCTTCAGCATATATAGGTACCACATTGTGCATTGTCTCCCTGTCCCAGGAATGCCAGGACAGCATCAGAGCTTTGGTGACTCGGATCCAATCGGACCATACAGTGCCCCTGGCCCTTCTCTCGCAACTCCTGGGCAAGATGATATCCTGCATCCACATCATTCTCTGGGCACATCTGCATGCCAGGACCATATAGTGGTTCCTCCTGCCTTACCAGAGATCAGGCAGGAGCAACTCAACCACCAAAGTCTGGGTCCCACCAGAAATACTCCAATCCTTCTGGTGGTGGGTGTCCCAATCCACAGCCAAAGGATGTGCCTTCAAGAAACCAAACCATTTCACCATCACCACGGACGCCAGTTTGTTCAGATGACATAGGGACAGTGGTCTCAGGAAGACTTATGCAACAATATTGGACTTGGCTGGAGCTCAAAGCAGCCCACTTAGCCCTCAGATGGTTCCAAAATACAATCTCCAGTTACCATGTGCTCATACTAATGGACAACGTAGCCAGCAAGGCCCATATCAATCGCCAAGGGGGTGCCCACTCCAGGTCCCTCATGTCAGAGGCCGAGCACTTGGGACTCTGGGCAGAATGACATCTCCTATTCCTGAAAGCAGAGCATATATTGGGAACAGCCAGTGTACAGGCAGACTGGCTCAGCCAAGCCACAGTCAACCACTCAGAGTGGCATCTGCATCCTCTCCTGTTCAAGGAACTGTCTGAAAGGTTCAGTTTTCTGATCTTGGACCTGTTCTCCACCCCGTTGAACAGCCAAGTACCCAGGTTTTATACCAGGTTTGCAACACTGGGGGCAGAAGGGGTCAATGCACTCTGCATTCCATGGCCTCCAAAGGCTATTATATGCTTTTCATCTGCTTCCCCTCATCCCAGGGGTAATCAGAAAGGTACTGGCGGAAAGAGTGGAGGTCCTACTCCTGGTTCTTCACTGGCCCAGAAGGCCATGGTTCACCAACTTGGTCAACTTATCGATGTCCAGGCCCTGGAGGATTCCACCAGACAGAATCTCCCTCAGTCAGGGAGCTCTCCTCCATCCAGAACCACAATGGCTCCAACTAACAGTTTGGCATTTGAGCGGAGAGCTTTAAGGCTGCACAACTTCTCCAGCCAAGCCTCTAGGAGGTGGTCTACCAACTGAATATATGACTCCACCTCGAAAACCTTCTGCTCCAAAGCCTCTATTGACCCCACTCAGTATCACCAATACCATATGCAGACAAGTGACAGCCTTGTCATCCATGTTATCTGTCGAGGATCTGGAGTCCCTCACCCAGCACCCTATTGTGCGCAGCTTCACCAGAGGTGCAACTAATTTGAAATCCCCGACAGTACACCGATATCCCACCTGGGAACTGCCTAAGGTTCTTTCCTCTGCACCTTTTGAACCATTGCACTCCACCAGCCTTTGTTTTCTCACCTGCAAGGTGGCCTTTCTCGTGGCCATCACTTCAGTGAGACGCATCTCTGAATTAGTGGCCCTCTCAATAAGGGAGGACCTGTGCGTCTTTCATCCTAACAGGGTGGTTCTACGATTGGATCTTTCGTTCCTTCCCAAGGTTAATTCCTTATTTCACAGGACACAGGAATTAATTTTACTAGACTTCTGCCCTTACCCAAACCATGCCTTAGAGAAGAAATAGCACACCTTGGATGTCAGCAGGACTCTCCACATCTATATTAAGAGGACAGCCTCCTTTCAAAAATCAGAGTCCCTATTTGTATCCTTTCAACCCTCCACATTGGGTAATAAAGTCACAGCATCAACAGTAGGCCGGTGGATACAGGCATGCATTGCCAAATCATACGAGCTTCAGCTCTCACATTGCCTCAGCAAGTGACAGCCCACTCCACTAGAAGCGCAGCCACTCTGGCAGCGTGGACTACACAGGCCTCCATTAAGGAGATATGCAGAGCAGTGACATGATCTTCCCCGTTGCCATTTATACGGCATTATAAGCTGGACAGCTTTGCTTTGCAGTTACTTTCAGCAGACGAGTTCTCCAGAAGGTGTACTCAGACTCAGGGACTCTGGGCCTGACTGCTGCCCACCCTTAGGACAAACCAGCTTTGCTATGTCCATTCTGAGGATTCTCCTCAGCACACTGGAGAAGGGACATTGGTCTTACCTGACATACTCCTTCTTGGTGTGCTGAGAAAGACTCCAACCCCACCCTGGCAACCATCTGGTCCAGAGTCCAGGAATGGCCAAGCCAAGCCAAGATACATGTTCAGGTCAAACATTCATCAAAACTGGGGACGCAGACATGAGAGGCATGGCTACGAAAGATTGACAGACTCAGTCTAAACAGCAGAGAGGCAGAGTTAATCTATTCATTGGATTCTCCCTCAGCACACTGAGGAGTGTGTCAGGTAAGGCCAACACCCCTTCTCTCTCTTTCTTAGCGTAGCTTCAGTTGACAGCAACCAAGATATATTTTATTTATTTATATCCCACTTATTACATTTTATAAATTATTCAAGGTGGCAAACATTCCTTCCTCCTCCTATTTTCCCTACAAAAAATGTGAGTTGGGTTGGGCAAAGAAAGTGACTGGCCAAAGTCACCCAGCTGGCTTTCATGCCTAACATGAGTATAGAACAGGAGTGTCAAACTGGATTTCTTCGACAGCTGGGTCAGCATTGTAATTTTCTGCAGGCTGGCGGGGAGGTGGGGAAGACAGGACGGATGCCTCCTGCAGCACCCTGCCAGCCAAAAGGTCGTAGGGGCTTGCGAGGTCCCCCTTGGTCCATTTTCAGCCGGCAGAGTGCTGCAGGAGGCCATGAAGGCTGAAAATGGGCCACGGGGGGCTGCGTGCACCCCCCACATCCCATTTTGACTGGCAGAGGCACCACAGGATAGTCATTTGATATTTCCAGGCCAGCCCCATGGGCCAGATCTAAGCATCCCATGGGCCGAATTGGGCCCGCGGGCCTTGAATTTGACATCCCTGGTCTACAACACATAGTTCCTGGTTTCTAGCATGGTGCCCTAACCACCAGATCAAATTGGTATTTACCCTGTGCAATGATAAATTTGCTAATTTACTCCTATCTCAAGTTTAATTCAAGAGGGCTGGAAGCTAACTTATGTCAATTAAGTTTGGAAAAAGATTCTGGCAGAAATCAGAATATTATAAGGTTGTTAGCTTAATATTTCTCCTGACAAATTAGTAAACAGTATCAAACAAAGAATACATAAGGACATAAAAACAGAGACCACACTAAAGAATATTAGCACTGCTTCACCAACATTCTAGAATCTTACAGGCTTTGGGAGAGTTTCAGTAGACATGTGGATTGAATTTTTCAACATTAAATATTTTTATTTTATTTTTTTAAAAAAGGCTTTGCCAGATTTTCTCATCAATGGCTTCTTAGAAAATTAGTATCCTGGGTTAAAGATCTTTAAAAAGAGACAAAACAGTGTAGAAGGACCGCTTCCTCAATGGCAAGAAGTAGAGAAAGTACATTTTCTCAGTGAACTATCTTTGCATCAGTCTTTTAGAAGTTTCTCATAAATTATCTTGAATTGGGGATAAGTTGTGGCCTGGTCAATTTTACAGAAGATACTAAATAATTTGGGTTAGCAAAAACCAAAATGGAATAGGAAGAGCTCTGGAAGCATCTCTTTAAAATGAGTGGGGAGGGCAACCAAATGGAGGTCAGATTAATATAAAGTGATCCATACTGGGTCCAAAAAACTAGGTTCATAGTATTGGTATAGCTTACCAGGAAAATGATATTGAGAAAATAGTGGATAGTTCAGTGAAAATGTTGAATACAGCAATTGGAGGAAATAAAAACAAGGGTCATGCTAGGAATCATTAAGAAAGATATTGAAATAAGCCATCAGTATGGAAGGGGTAGAAAGTGTGGCCATATCTGAAATACTGTATACATTTATGGTCATCACATTTCAAAAAGAATTGAAAAGAAGCAAAAAAAAGTACAGATCAGTTGGGTTGAATATCTTAAGAGCAAAAGTTTTATGAGTATTTTTGTCACTTTCTCCGAACAGTGGATTATCCAATGAAGCTGATCGGAAGAGGATTTAAAGCAGACAAAAGAAAGCAATTCTTCAAACAGGATATAATTAAACTGGTAGATGTGTTTATGACCTGTGTGTCTTTTTAAGGGATTAGAAGGCAGGTCTAAACAGAGCTCATAGTCTTAAAGTTTCAGTGCTTCTTCTGGATTGAAGAGGCAGCATACTTCCAAATAAATACTAGATGCAGGGGAAAAATAACACAGGAGTGTTTCCCCATCTCCTATTTGTAACTACTTGACTACAGAACTATGAAAAACCAAGTGTTAGATTAAAATAGAGCTTTGCCTGATCCAGAATTACTGTTTCTGATAGATACCGAAGAGAATCTATAATCAGTTCTTCCTCCTGTCTGCAGAAGCTTCATTTAATAATAATATTAGAAAGATTACCAATAAGTTAAATGCTGTCCATGAACAGTATGAACAGGCTTTCAGAAAAAAGTCTTCTTTCAATGGTGAGAGATTTATATAAAAGTAGTAGCTAAGTGGATAATGCCACAAAGAATTTAAAATAAGCAGCTCCTATCTGTAGACAAATGATTATTAGAAATCTCACTTAATAATTTACATGAGACAATTTAAACATTCTTGCCTGGAAGTTGTTCTATTCATCAGTTACTTTGTAAATCAGATTTTTCCATTCTTGCACTCTGAAACAAAATTGTAAGTAAGGTGAGAAGACATGAGAAACCCTTTTGTTCCAGGATACTTTAAAGACCACCTGTTCATTTTACCTTAAGATATGATGGAAAGACCGGCCATTGTATTCGAACTGACAAGGAAGGCCAGTTGGTTGAGAAAGGTATGGAACTTCCTGTCTTGGGAATGGATTAAGATGGCATTCTCCTAGGAATCGTAGACCCATCAACATTAGGTCTGCATTTATTGCAATTATTTTTAGCTTCCATTTTTGTTTTTTTTTAAAATGGATCTTTGTGGTTTAATTCAGTTAATTACATTGTTGTTATAATGTTTCATAATGGTATATATGCATTAGAATTATGAGACATAAAAATATATAGATAAAATACGGATTTGTTTCCATTATGGGGAATTAGGGTTTAGTGGATGCAGTTTAATCTAACTGCATTCTCTTTCCCTCCCTCCCTTCCCCCTCTCTTTCACACACACACACCACTTCAGATCAAGATTTTTTCTGTTTGCAAGGAAATTTCATGAAATAAAATCTTGAATGCAAGCAAATTAGCTTTTAAATCATGAAAAGTAATATATACCTATTCAAGTAAAATATACCGGTGCAGGACAGTAATCTTTTGGTAACCAAGGGCAACACATAATATTTTAGGAAGACTGCAATGTGCGCTGGGCTGGTAGTTTGAAGATATTTTTATAGTGTTATTTAAATGAGATACTAGTTTTTAACTATAATTATTTCCTCAAAATGTGGCAAATTTGGATGCCGGATTTCCATGCTCATGGTCAGAGGGTGTTCTAAGGGGCATAGAAAGGAAACCTGTAGGTTATAGCTCCTCCATACTAGAATATCATGTGTAAGGGGCTGCCACTACTGTTTTTTTTCTAAGAACACTAGTTGTTCAATATAAATGTTACAGTATGGCATTAGAATTTTTTCCATCTTTGTAGGATGGAAAAGTTTCCCCCCCTGAGAGGATTCAGTTATTACACTGCAGGGAACTCTAAGGTCAGATACAGCAGGAAGCTGCCTCTGTTCAGTGTGAGTTAATATACTGTATATGATACATGAACTTGTCATAGTTTAAGATGAACCCCTAAAAATGCATGAACACTCTTAGGATAGGTAAGTCAATAAAACATTAGGCAAGTAATTGTAGGTGTACTTTTTCTAAAGGCCTTTTGCTAGTTTTGTTTTCAATAACTTGCCACTTGCTAATTGCCAATGATTTTTTATATCTTCTCTTTAAAATATAAATAAATTGCATTAAATTGAACATTAGTCTCTGAATTTCACTTTGAAAGGCCTTACAAGCACTTCAAAATATTAACATTTACTATAGTCGCTTTTGCAATATTAATTTCTGTCTGTTTTACCAAAAGTATCTGTGATCAGCAGATAATTTTCTGTAGAGCTTAGAATTGAAAGTGATCAGCTGGAAAAATTAATATCTGACTACTATACAGAAGACCTGAACAGCAATGTTTTTTGAAATTCAGTGAGAATCTAATCATAGCATCTTTACATAGCACAAGCTCATCAACTAAAAAAAACCCTTACTGGTTGAAATACAAAGGAAAGGAAAATAAAGTATAAATTAATTCACTTTTTTGCACTCTCATTATAGATTAATTATTTCTCATTACTTAGTGATTACTTCAACTTCATAGCATCAAGGCTTTTTTTCTATATTTGGAAGACATTCACATAAGCAATCAAAATGGTGCATAATTTTGGTAAATTAAGTTGCAAAGTAACCAAACTGAATATACAAATCTTTACAATTAGTACCTTTTGCAGGACAATCTCACATATTTTCTTTGTTTTTTGTTTTGTTTGGATATTTTCAGTTTGAATTATCCACCTATGCAAAGACATTTTTGTTGTACTAAGTAAAAAAAACCCTATCAGCTAAAAATTTGATAGTATAGATTAAGGCTAATTTGCTGGTAAGTCTAATTTTAAAGTTTGATTGTATTTTGTAACATCATCAATTGAAGTATCATTTATAATTTTCTGTCTTCTAGTATCTACAAGAAAAATATGCATCAGATAAAAACTGTTACAACCCTAACAGTAATGAATTGTCTATGTAGAACATTTTAAAATGTTGGTCAATGACCATTAAGGTGCTCCTGTTAATAGTGTTACTGTATTTCTGAAATATAGACAGTAAGATGTCACAAAATTAAAAGACAGTTCAATTAAATTTGTCTTTTTCAGTCAGTTCTTAAAGTGAATAATCTTTTAATTTTACTCCTCTGACATATTTCTCTCTGCAACAGTAAAATTGCTGTCCGCTTGAGAAATAAAATGAACAGTTAGACTTAATTCAGCAGAACCCAAATTCTAGGTAAAAGACAACATATTGATTGCCCTTTGTCTTGCTATCCTTCCTGCAACCTAGGGCAGGGATGTCAAACTCGATTTCATTGAGGGCCGCATCAGGGTTTTGTTTCAAAACCGCGGTGGGCATGGCCAGTGTGGGGATGGCCAGCTTGACATCACTTGTATCAGGGGCGCCTGTGGCAGCCCAAGTGCTCTGCCAGTGAAAATGGGCTCCTGAGCTCCGTTTTCAGCTGCGATGGTCTCCTGCAACCCTCTGCCAGCAAAAACAGGCTCCCAAGTTCTGTTTTCAGCTGTGACAGCTTCCTGCAACCCTCCATCAGTGAAAATGGAGCTCATGTAGGCCACACATAGCCCTCCCAAATGCCATTTCTACTAGCAGAGGCACTGTGGCCTAGTCCTTTGCTGTTTCCAGGGCAGCCCCGCAGGCCAGATCTAAGCACCTCGCAGGCCAAATCCGGCCCCTGGGCCTTGAGTTTGACACCCCTGGCCTAGGGATATGAAAGAAGCAATTCCTTACAATTATTAAATGAAAATGTCATTGGGATGTGAAAACTATGTATGTTGGATGTCAGTTTCACTGCTGTAATTTGATGAAATATTAGGAAGGGAGTTTCTTGTGTTGAATGGGGAGTGGATATGAAGAATGTTATATTGATGATTATATGAAGATGTTATCTCTATTCTTTTTTTTTAAGTTTTAAAACAAGTTTTTAAGTGGATTATTTTGCACCCAACTACACTAGCAATGAGAGTCTTGTAGAGAGTGGATTGGGATTTCAATGACAAAATACCTTATTCCTTGAGGTGAAAGTTAGGAAAACTCAAATTTATTCAAGTAAAAGGGCAGCTACTAGGCCTGCTAGGACTCCTATATTAGTGCTGTACGGGATGTAACTTTTTATATTGTGCAAGTTTCTTTGACTTGGTCAGAGTAACTGCGTAAGCATTACATAAGAATATTTTTTGCTGCTTATAATCAAAATAGAAAAAAAAATCTTTTCATTAAGGAGTCTAACTTTAGCTTTCTCCCTCTTCCCCTAAAATTAATTAAATGCAAAAATATTTTTTCTCCTTTGCTCTTATGAAATATGTTGAATCTTGCAGGCTTTTTATTTAGTTAATCTGATTGACAGGAATATAAATGAGAGCTGCATGTGGAAGCTTCTAATTTTTCATAAGTAAATGAATTAATTTATCATAGCTGCTCTGTGCTATTGCTGTCTGTGAGCCAGACTGGCCGCTCCTTTTATTTTCCCCATTCTACCTTCTAAATACTGAATCCATGTCATTGTGTTTGACAGCTTTCCGATTCCCCTGTCACATACAATTTGGTACTAATCACATTTCCTTTGCTTAGTGTCAATGATACAGACCATGCATAATATTTCCCTATGTCCACTGACTTATGTGCCACACAGCTGAAATGTCTTGGGCATTAATCTGATGGAGCTACTGCAAAATTGACACTTGAACAGTAGGATAATGTGGTGTGGCAGATGTGCAGTAAATAAGTGGGTTCAACTAGTGATCTTTATCAAGCTTTGATACATTTTGTTGATCAGTTTCCTGAATACCTTCTATAAAAATGGAAACTGTAATCAGTGCTGGTTCATTAGTTCTCCATTGTTGCTAATAGAATTCTTTCTGCATGGTCAAAACATGAAGAATTAACTTTTCATTACAGTTTTAGAACTGTTGGTAGTTGTTAGTAATATTTCCTATATTTCTTGCTAGGCATATACTTGTGGGCTAACAGTCCAATTTTACTCTAAAATAGAATCTGTTATATTCAATTATTTAAACAGGAATTTAAAAACTTTGCTCTTGACTTCCTTTGCAGCTTTCTTAGAAGATTCCTTCTTGGATAAATGCTATATTATTAAAAATAATACTAAAAGTAATATTAAAATAATATTAACAATAATTGCCTGCAACAATTTTAATATACTCTGCTCAAAAAAATAAAGGGAACACTTAAACAACACAATGTAACTCCAAGTCAATCACACTTCTGTGAAATCAAACTGTCCACTTAGGTAGCAACACTGATTGACAATCAATTTCACATGCTGTTGTGCAAATGGAATAGACAACAGGTGGAAAACATAGGCAGTTAGCAAGACATCCCCAATAAAGGAGTGGTTCTGCAGATGGTGACCACAGACCACTTCTCAGTTCCTATGTTTTCTGGCTGATGGTTTGGTCACTTTTGAATGCTGTCGGTGCTTTCACTCTAGTGGTAGCATGAGACAGTCTATAGCCTACACAAGTGGCTCAGGTAGTGCAGCTCATCCAGGATGGCACATCAATGCGAGCTGTGGCAAGAAGGTTTGCTGTGTCTGTCAGCGTAGTGTCCAGAGCATGGAGGTGCTACCAGGAGACAGGCCAGTACATCTGGAGATGTGGAGGAGGCCGTAGGAGGGCAACAACCCAGCATCAGGACCTCTACCTCTGCCTTTGTGCAAGGAGGGACAGGAGGAGCACTGCCAGAGCCCTGCAAAATGACCTCTAGCGGGCCACAAATGTGCATATGGCTGCTCAAACGGTCAGAAACAGACTCCATGAGGGTGGTATGAAAAACTGATGCCACAGGTGGGGGTTGTGCTTACAGCCCAACACCGTGCAGGACGTTTGGCATTTGCCAGAGAACACCAAGATTGGCAAATTCACCACTGGCGCCCTGTGCTCTTCATAGATGAAAGCAGGTTCACACTGAGCACATGTTACAGACGTGACAGGGTCTGGAGACGCCGTGGAGAACGTTCTGCTGCCTGCAACATCCTCCAGCATGACCAGTTTGGCAGTGGGTCAGTAATGGTGTGGGGTGGCATTTCTTTAGGGGGCCGCACAGCCCTCCATGTGCTCGCCAGAGGTAGCCTGACTGCCATTAGGTACCAAGATGAGATCCTCGGACCCCTTGTGAGACCATATGCTGGTGTGGTTGGCCCTGGGTTCCTCCTAATGCACGACAATGCTAGACCTCATGTGGCTGGAGTGTGTCAGCAGTTCCTGCAAGACGAAGGCATTGATGCTATGGACTGGCCCGCCCATTCCCCAGACCTGAATCCAATTGAGCACATCTGGGATATCATGTCTCGCTCCATCCACCAACGTCACATTGCATCACATTGTCCAGGAGTTGGGGGATGCTTTAGTCCAGGTGTGGGAGGAGATCCCTCAGGAGATCATCTGCCACCTCATCAGGAGCATGCCCAGGTGTTGTAGGGAGGTCATACAGGCACGTGGAGGCCACACACACTACTGAGCCTCATTTTGACTTGTTTTAAGGACATTACATCAAAGTTGGATCAGCCTGTAGTGTTTTTTTCCACTTTAATTTTGAGTGTAACTCCAAATCCAGACCTCCATGGGTTGCTACATTTGATTTCCATTGATAATTTTTGTGTGAGTTTGTTGTCAGCACATTCAACTATGTAATGAACAAAGTATTTAATAAGAATATTTCATTCATTCAGATCTAGGATGTCTTATTTTTGTGTTCCCTTTATTCTTTTGAGCAGTTTAGTAGATGTACTTATGAAGGATGTTTTTAGGACCTTAGACTAACTCCTATTTAATGTATGTTCTCAAAATGGGTTTTATGTTTTTTACTTCATATCTCTGGCTATAGAAATTAAAATTTTATCCTAAGGTTTTCATTATTGGGATACAGCAAGAAATGAGGGGGCAGAAGATAAACATTTTCAGTTATTCGATTAAAATATTTTCAGTTATTCGATTAAAATATTTTCTTCATGGTTTCCATTTTCTAGGAAGTGCTTATAGTCAATTTGCTTTAATAAGACAATAGGACCAGACATTAAAGAGAAATTCAGCAAAATGAGCCTCAATTAATAATAACATTGAAAAATTATGATTACATATGTAAAGACGTGCTGTTTAAAATGTTGATATGCATAACACTGAATGCTTTAATGTTTGAACCCTTGATCAGGCTAAAAAGTAGTGCATTTAATAGAGCAAGATACATCTATGAATAGTTACTATTACATTACTGTGGCATCAACGTTTGTTGAAAAGTAAAATATGTAGTTTCCCAGTCTCAATCAGTTAATATGTTGGGAGAATCTGGATTTTGGGAGAGTTAGGAGATTAAAAAGAAGAATGTGACAAAAGAACTTTGTCAGAACTTTGTGCAAGAGGAACAATCTTACTGACGTTCAAGAAGTAGGCTGGCAGCATGTTGGAAGTGGATGGCAAAAATGCATTAAAATGTGGTCTTTAGAAATATATATAGTTGGTCTTGTTCAATATGTACCTATTAGGAACTTTGAACTTCCCTTCCCATGTTTTTACATTTTATAGTTCTAATTAGATATAGAATAAAGGCAAACTAATATAAAAGAGGATCTTCTATTACATTTTCTTAGTAGTTCATACTTGGTTATTTATTAGATTTACATGCTGCCATCCTAATCTGCTATTGAATTAATATTTTATAAAACTACCGTATGTGATTACTAATTTTATTGTGCAGTCACATTGTGCTGCTAAAAAGGTTGAGAAGTGTACATTCTATCTTATATCTACATATTTATTCTGGTCTGTTTCAGTACAGCCTATAAAAAGTATTTATCCACTTGATAATTTCATGCAAAGATTTTGTTCATAATAATAAAAATATATTGAAGAAAAATAAATATGTAGAAAAATAACCTAATTTTATATTTAGTTCCAAGTATGTTGTTCCAAAGCTTTGCCCTGATCGAGTTGTGTAGTCCATATGTTTTTGCAGTGTAAGTTGCAGATTACATGATAGTTTTTTTCTGAAACCAAATTGTTTATTAGAGAGTAGGTTGTTTGTCTCTAAGTGGGGGATAATGGATTGGTTAATAATTGATTCCATGACTTTACAGGTGACGCAGCATAAGGAGATTGGTCTGTAATTTTCAACTAGGCTGGGGTCTCCCTTTTTGAAGATGGGGATGACCGTGGCTTGTGACCATAGGTTAGGCAAGGAGCTGGTCCTGAAAGATTTTTAAAAGATTATGCTTAGAGGTTCTGCTATGGAAGTGGATAGCTTTTTTAAGAAGTAGAGAAATATGCATTGCTATATGGGAGAAAGCCATTAAGGGTTTTTGGAAGCAATGCATGGGTGCATATTCCAAAAGCAATTGGAAGAAAGGGACAACCAAAGGCTAGAAAGCGCAGGTTTATGGGCTATGAGTCAGGCTCAAAGAGCTATCGCTTTAGCGATGGGAGCAAAAGAATAGTGATTTCCAGGTCTGCAAGCTTTGCAGAGAAAAATTGGAACAGAATTGATCCAAATTTCTGGAATGATTCACTTAGTCACTGTGATCCACTTCATGACGGTAACTCACTTATTGATGGTGTCCGTGTTCAGGGAGGAGAAGCTGAAAAAGATATGAAGCAAGAGAGGGTTGAAGCACAGTCAATGCCACAGAGGTCAGAGCGATGGAACAAAGAGATTCCACCTGACAGGTATTCTGCTTGTAAAGTTAAAGTGTGTAATGTATGGTATGAGTCAAGGAACCATAAGGAAGGATTTGCATTACTTAAAATTGAATAAGTAAAGTGGAAAGAAGCCATGGACAAGGCAATGAAATCCATGAGTGAACATAACATGTTCACATCTATGACTTTGCCACAGGGTAGCAAAGCTGTAGGATGCAAGTGGGTGTACAAGAAGAAAGTACTGCCCAATAATGATGTACAATATAATGCAGGGTTAGTGGAACAAGGGGTTTCACAAATGAAAAATGTGCACTATGATGAGGTATTTGCGCCAACTGTAGAGAGTGGAAACATCAGGCTGGCATTAGCATTGGCAGTGGCACATGGCCATAAAATTTGGCATTTTGAACATAACCACTGTATTCCTTAATGCAGAATTTACATGGTTCAAGCATCAGGGTATGAAAGTAAAAAGCCTAACACGGTGTATACATTGAACAAGGCCATTTATGGGCTGTAGCAGTCAGCAGGAATTGGAATATGTGTCTAGATAAGGCATTGAAAGGTCTTGGGTTCAAGAGTTGCAAGGCTGATGGTTGCATATATACTGGAAAGTTATAAGGTGCGGATTGTCAACTATTAGCATTTGTGGATGATCTTTGCTTCATTGCAAAGGATGTATCACAGGTAAACGAATTTGCTAATAAGTTGGAGAAGAAATTTGAATTAAAGAATTTGGGAGAAATAAAAAATTATCTCGGTGTAGATATACAAAAAAACTGAGAAAGGTGATTATATTCTCAAAGAAAAATTGAACTGTTGTTGGAGAGATATAACATGAAAGATTGTGATACTGCTCCAACACCTATGAGTACAGATTTTCATAAGAGTTTGGGTGAGGATGAAAGTGAAGCCTGTGATCAAGAGATATATCAATCAGCAATAGGGAGCCTGTTATATCTGTCACAGTGGTCCAGGCCAGACATAGCTTGTGCAGCAAGCATTTTCAGTCACTTTACTGCTGCACCAACACAGGATGGATGAGTGTAAAAAGGATTCTTGGGTATTTGAAGGGAACTGTGAATTTGGGTCTTCAAATACAGGTCTCTGAAGAATTAAAATTGAAATGCTGTGTTGATGGTGATTATGCAAATGATGTAAAAACCAGAAAGTCCAATTCTGGGATTGTGGTATTGCTTTGAGGGGCTTTAATTGGTTGGAAATCCAGGAAGCAAACAACTGTGTTGAGGTATTAAGATTTAAGAGCTGACCAGCAGCAGTAATAGCTGCCTGATGCTGTAAGTCTGATGCAATGTTAAGCTGATGAAATGAAGGTGATTCAGTGTAGCATGGGTATTTCCCTTTAAGACTGGGGATGGGTTCTTCCCCTTTAAGGAAGAACTATAAAGGCAGCCATTATAGAGATGTGTTCTCTCACCTTGTGTCCTGTATCCAGTGCAGAGTTTCTCCAGGTAGAGTTAAGAACGTATTTATCTACCATACTATATTTCTGTATAACTGTTGTATATAAACCACTGTTAAATGTTTAAGTCTCTGCGTGCTATGTTTTACTCCTTCATTGTCATGCTGCAAACAGGTTCTGACAGGTTATGGGCCCAGTACAGAGAGAAGGTCAGAGTGACTGGAAAGCCTAGAGAGAAGAGAAACCCAGTGGGAGCTTGCACCAGAGTTAAGTGGTTTAAATTGTGGTTAGTGGCTTGTGGAGGATACTATGAAATATGGCCTTAGTCAGTGTAATGGGAGGAAGTTTGCTGGTGTTTCGGTTGAATGAGACAAACTACCTCTCCTGGAGTGTGAAGATGGAGATGTATCTACGGAGGGAGGAGTTGTGGATGATTGTTGCTGATCCACCGGCAGTCCTGGATGATGGGGATAAGAGGAAAAATGAAAAGGCTTTAGCCAGTATAATTTTGGCTTTGGAGAACAGTCCGCTGATACACGTGAGGGGTCTCCAGTCTGCGAAAGAGTGCTGGGAGGCATTGCACTCTGTACGTGAGAGAAACTGTGTGCAGTAAAGTGTTGCTGACTAGGAGACTGCATAAGGCACAGCTGAAGCCGGGGGAGTTTATGTCCACACATCTGCAGAATATGAGAAGGACATCCCTTGAGTTGGAAGAAAGAGGAATGACATTTACTGAGGTACACTAGGTGTATGTGGTGCTCAGTTCTTTGGACAGTTCATGGGTCATTCTTTTGACCAATCAAGTCTATGCAAGAGCAGGATTTAACCATGTCATATTTAACTGGTCGGTTTTAGAGGAGGAAGAGAAAGGGCTGGAGAGGCGACCTGGAAAGGGAGGAGAGAGCGTTCAGCACAAACCAGCATCTACAAAAGGCCAGGATGGCGGCAGAGCAGCTGAGACAGTGAACTTCATGAAGAGATGCTACACATGTGGTTCTACTGAGAATTTCCAGAGATGCTGCCCTGAGAGGAGGAACAGGAGCAGTGGGACAAGGGAGCAGGACTACTCAGCACATGTGGAGCAGTTCTCCAGTGTTATTTTCCCTGGTAGCATCAAGAACTGAATACACCAGGAATACGTGGTTGTTAGGCAGTGGGGTGAGCCAGCATATTTCTAACAATCCACAAGTGTTTTCTGGTTTGAAACCAGCAAAGCAAAAGTAAATTAGTCTGGCCAATAGACAAAGAGCTGCTGTAAAAGGGGAAGGTAATGTTTATGTATCAGAAATAGGTAATACTTTGTACAATGTTTTATATGTACCTGCATTAGAACATAATTTGTTGAGTATATCCAAATTAGATAGGGAGGGTTATGAAATACTATTTGCAGGGGGACAGTACACTATTAGTAAAAATGGTCAGATACGTGCACAAGGGGTTAAGAAGGATGGCCTGTACATTCTGGGAAGGTAGGAAAATAGTTGTGCACGTGTACTTACGCATGTTCCCACACATGATAATTGTGTACATTTGTTACATAGGAAATTGGGGCAAGTTTTAACATACTTCGGAAAATGCCAGGCCTAGCTGAGGGGCTTAAGTTAAATAAATGTAATGTATATCTAGATTGTGCTGTTTGTAAGGAGTCAAAATCCAAGGTGTATCCTGTAAGTTAGAAAAGTGCAAGAACAACAGAGTATTGCAATTAATTCATGCTGATTTGGTTGTCCCTATGGCACCCTCTTTAGGAGGAGCTAGGTATGCCTTAGTCATAGTAGATGACTACAGTAGATATGGGTATCGTTATTTACTGAAAAACAAGACTGAAGTATTGCAACAAGGTGGTTAAGCAGTCTAGTAATAAGGCATAGAAGAATGAATCCATATATACCTGCTGAAAATGGAGTGGTTGAAAGAAAGAATGATGTGATGCAGACCATGAAGGACACATTGCTTGCAGATGTGGGCATGAGTAAAGCATACTGGGGGGAAACCAGAAGGACAGCAAATTATATTATTAATAAGTTATGGAGTGTGGCAATACAGGAAACACCATATTTCATGTTACATGGAAGAAAACCCTCATTAGCTCATTTAAGAACATTTGGCAGTTATGCCTGGGTACATATTCCAAAAGATACAAGGAGAAAGGGTCAGAAAAAGGCCAGGAAGCTTAGGTTTTTGGGTATGAGTCAGGAACAAAAGGATACAGGTTTACAGATGGTAGTAATTTCAAGATCTGCTAGTTTTGAGGAGAAGAACAATTGGAACAAGATACATGCAAATCACGAGGTATTCATGCTAATGCATAGTCTTAGTTTACCAGAAAGTGAGACAGGGAAGGAGAGATAGGAAACCAGGTCAGATATAGGTATAGAAGAGCATAGACCTTTAAGAGGTGTTTATATAAAGGCAGACATTATAGAGGGCATGTTCTCTCTCCTCGTGTCCTATATCCAGTGCAGAGTTTCTCTGTGTAGAGTTCAGAAGGTATTTGTCTGCCATGAATATTTCTATATAACTGTTGTATGTAAACCATGTCTGAGTCTCTGTGTTTTGCTCCTGGGTTGTCTCATAATGGTATTCACACTGCAAACGCTCTGACAAACTATAGCCATTTCTACTGCGGAGGCAGAATTTATTGTTTTGTTTGAACTCTGTTCAGAAATAACTTGTTACAGGATTTAAATGTAAAAGTAAATGAAGCTGTATCTGTGTATGAGGATAATGTTGCCTGCATTAAAATGGCAACAGGTAACAGAATAAAAAAATAGAAGCGAGCATGTGGACATTAAATATTGTAATGTAAGAGAAGCCATCAAATGTAAATTGATTAGCTGGCTTCACTGTGCGTCAGAAGACAATCTGGCTGACATAATGTCCAAGCCATTGGGTGGAGTGCACCATGGGAAGAATATTAATTGGATTTATGTCTCTTCCAGTCATGAAGGGAGGAGTGTCAGAATATTCATGAACTGACAGAGGCATGGTAACAAGGTCAGCCAATGAATAGGCATAGCAATTAAGTCAGCCAATGAGGACTGTTTGGAAACTGAAACTGGAAGGAGCCTGGGTGTGATTCTGTATCTCTGAGCTAGCTCTGAAGCTGCATTCTAGTCTGCAACTCTGAATCAAAACTGAAAGTGTTCTCTCCTCTGTTTGTGTTTTTGCCTGTAACACTCTACCAAGTTGGAAGAATCTACTATTGATATTGTACATTTACTCATATCTTATTATGTATATAAAGAAGTTATTTGAATCCTGCTGAATCAGTCATCTGTGTGTGCTTTCTGGATTTGATTTCTGCAATAAACTCTAATAAAATTTCAGGTGACAAATCCAGTTTTAAGAAGTTGTGTTTTAGCATTATTTGTGTCACTGTTTACCTTTCCCCTTAACAACTGTTTTGATTAGTTTTGTAGCAAAAATATGAAATATTATTTAGATCAGTTCCTTGTTTGTTTTAATGCAATATGATCATGTTTGATTAGAAAATAATTACTTGCTCTTAATAAATGTAACTTGAATTGTATGAGAACATTTTTCAATATTTGATTTTTTAATCAACACTGTTTCATATATGTTAGTGTTCTTGTTTTCTCTCTCTCTGTCTCTTTCATGTTTGGGGTATGTGTACATCTTTTAGCACTCTATTTTTGAAATCTTAACATATCTTTCTCCGTGTCTTGCGACATCATTTCACAGTTTGCCTAGTTTCAGACATTTCAAGATGCTGGTCTTGAGACCCTGCATCCTAGCAGCATGCACTGTTGTTGTCAGATCCCTAAAAGTGATACTGCCATTCAGTTGGGGGAAGGGGGGATCTTGAATTCGATTCATTATTATTGCCTATGACAACTGCTATTTTATAACTTGTATCCCAGTGCCGGAGTGCCCTGAGATTTTTTTCACCTCTTAGGAAATGTGGTGGGGGGAGGGCCACGTGGGTTGTTTCATTTTGAAAGCCAGCAGAGATGGCCATGGGAATGCCTGCTTATCTATTTCTCAGAGCGGCCCGTAGAATAACATCTTCACGCCTGTGGATTGGCTGAATCCGCATCTGGCTAAAGGGAGGGGTCTCTACTGCTTTAATTCTACTTGTCTTGCCTAAGGGTATTCAGACGTTGCCTTGAATGTATTGCTGTCACTTCTGCTTAATAAAAGGTTCCCTTTGAAATACTTCATTTCAAGAGTCTTCACTTTATTAAGTTAGGAGGTGAGGCAATCCTTAAAGTTGTATCTTGTGACCCTTAACAATGGACATCTATGAGTGATTTTAGGAGCAGTGTTTTCTCTGTAGTAATGCTATGCCAATGGAGTTCTCTTTTCAGGGAGAATTGTGTATTGTTTGATGAAAAAACCAAATCAGTTTGGTTTGTTAACTTTATCTTTTATCCTATTTGCCTCTTCTTCTCTGATTTTGCTCCTATCTTGATGGATGGGGATCCTTTCTTTCTTTTGAGGAGTGGTATTTAATGATTTTGCTAGTGGCTTGATTGTAAGATAACATGAAACCCTGAGTCTTTGAGAAGATTAACAGAAAAGGAGGGAAAGGTAGAAATTTCCAATGAACTCATAACCCACTGTGGATTAAAATGAAATAGTAATATGGTGATATGCCTCCTTGGAGGAATCCTATTCTCATGATGAATGTTTTATAAAATGTTGCTTTATTTTACAGTTGATTGCCATGTATGACGAACAAGATGCATTCCCCAAATCTGATGACACCAATGGTAGTTTAACAGAAGGCAACAGCCCAGATGCTTTTGAGACTGATGTAGCTGCCCAGCTAGCAGCATTTCAACCTATTGGTGGAGAGATAGAAGTGACATCATCTGCTCTGAAATTAGGTAGGTACTTACATTTTTAAGAATGGATTGTTAAGATAAGAATGTCCCTTGTAATTTTCTTGAGTCTTCCAAAGGATTTATATGCAGTAATAAAATATTCTCAATATGCTACCTTCCGCATGGTAAAGGTGCGCAGAATCAGTATATGTCATTGCCCAATGCCTCAGTTGAAGGAGGAGGACTTATTTGATAATTGTCCTGGAGTTATTCCTAACCTATTCCTAACTCTGCATGCCTTAGCCTTTGGACATTTTCAGAGATTCTGGGTTAAGGAAACAACTCACTTAATCAGTCTCTTCAGAAGCAAGAAGTGCCTTTGGATTCCTTTCTTTTTTTCTGATCTTGATATACAAAATAAAGTCTTATTTTCTTAATGTCTCAGAGGCCTTCATTTTGTGGAAAGGGACCAATGAGCACCTGGCTTCCCTTCTGATGAACTACTCAAGAAGAAAGAAATATTGCCATGACCTTTGTACAAGAAGACCAGGACAAAGAGGGATTGTTCTATAGATAAAAAGTTGGTGCCATCATCACCATATTAGCTCTTCTTTAAAGCCACTTTTGTGGAAGCCAGGACGGCCCAGTTCACCCTATTCATTTGGGTGCATCCCATTACATTAGAACATGCAATCCATCAATGCAATCTAGCAGTGCTTACTGATTAGTTGATAAATGATAAAAAAGTGACCGTAAAAAAACATAAAACCCAATTTAATTAATTTAAGTTTGAGAAACAATACTTTTAGGATTTGTTCCATATTTTATATGAAGTTTAATTATTTATTGTGAAGACGAAGTATACTGTAGCATTTTCAAAACAATAGAAGTCTAAAATCTCAGGCTGTTTGATGCATGTATTCCATCATTCCTTTTTTGTTGCTTCAAAGGCTAATGTTTAGAATAATCATTTTTTTAACCATTCATCATTGCCCATTAGTTCACTTTGTTTCCTTTGTCCTTGACTTACTTTATTGTGTTTAAGTATGTCAGCATAAATGGTGTGAGTCAAGGATATCTCCCAGTCTATAAAATACTTCTGGTATAATAGCTTAAAATGAACACTAGCAGGCATTTCAACAAACTGCTTTTGATATCAATTACAGAATAATTTAACTGGCTCTTAGATAGAAATGAAGTATTATCAAAGTGAACACTGAAGATGCTTAAACATGAATTGTCATTTGATATGGAATCATAAGTTAGATCATACTCATAAAATTACACTTCAAAGTGTGTGCCCTTCCTTGGTCTTTCTCTTCATGTTTTGTTATTGTTTCCTTAAAACATGCTACATGCAAGCAATCTGTAATGCTGCTTAACTGCTCCTTTCATTAGCAAGGTCTTCAGCTGCAATTATCTATATTTTAATAGCTTCTTATTTAACTAATCAGTGAGATATTCAATGGAGATGCATTCACTGATTTTTTAAAAAAATCATCTTCTGGTGCCTTCCTTTTAAATTCTTCTATGCTTTTTAATCTTTCCCTTTTTAAAGTTGTGTGTATTTTTTAAATCTTTTCTCTGCAATATATTTTTATTTTGATGTAATTGTTCTTTAACTTGTTAAATTTTTAAATTGTAAGTTTGGTTCTTGGTATAACCCTATGTTTTGCAATATATTTTTAAATTATAATTTTATTGGAAGTTTTAAAAGTAAGAGTAAATATTAATACAAACTAAAATAGAATAAGAAGGGGGGAAAGGATGAAGTAAAAGAAAAACCTAATGTGCAAAAAGAAAAGAAGAATAGAAAGAAAAAAAACATATTCTGATGTTCTTTATGGCAGTTATTAATACGATTGTAGATTGTAGATTTATGTCTTTCTCTAACATTTCACTGTGACTGTCTTCTTTCTATAAACTACCCAATCTAATTGCCAAAACTATATAGATCATAAGTTCATTTTTTTCTGTTTTATGCAAATAGTTCTTAAGCAGTTTTCAGTCATTGATAAACATAGATATTATCAACTTGACCATTTCAGCAAGATCTACAGCATCATCTTCACCAACCATTTCTGTTGAAGTTGTTGCCAAATCTTTCAGTCTTTGTGCATACAATAATCTCACTGCAGTTATCAACACCAAAAACGAAGTTCAGTGACTTTTTTTCCAACTATTTATCCATCAGTCCCAAGAGTAAAACTTCTGGTTTCAGTCCTATATTAATGTTCAAAATCATCTGAATCGGTATGTGTTTTACTGTACTCTAACAAATTATTGTTTTATATTATGGATGTGTGGAGAGCTTTGTTTCCTGAAAAACATACAAAATAATAATTTTCTGCCACTTTTTTAACTTGTTGTTTAGCACATATTTTTCTCCAGGCTTTCTGGAAAAAAAAAGCTGAGAAGACAAATTCTAAAACCATATTTTGAAAAACATGTGGCAGAAAGCAAGCAGAAAATGTAAACTTCAAAATTATCTGCCACACATGTACACCCTGACAAGGTTCTCTTAAAATGTTTGCTTCAACCAGATTGATGTTCATGTGCTGGATTTTTTATGTTTAAGTTATGGCTCAATATTTATTTGTTAACTGCTGTTCCATTTATATTACAGCTCCATTTCAGACATATGAAAATCATCCCCACATCTTTCTGTGTCAGCTTCCTCATGTTGACAAGGATAGGATTTTAAGTGGATGGGAGGGACTGTCCTTGTCCTGGTCTCCCTGCCACACTTGGAAGTTTCAAAGACCTGAATAAAACTTGCCTTGGAATGGTGTGTGGGAAAGAAGGGTTGTAGTCGCTGCTATTTATAAATTCTAAGCTTCAAAAAATGGAAACTGTACCTCTTAGACTGATGACATATTTTTATGTCAGCCTTTTCAAAGCCATGCTTTCTTTTAAAATAATTTTCAGTGTATATCTAAAGCAAAAAAAAAAAAAAAAAAGCTGTACACTTTCAAAGGAGAGTAAAGGGGGGAAAAACCCAAAGTCAAGTGATACTATTCACTATACAGTACATCAGGCTAGTAGAATATGTAGAAGGAAAAGGACCACAATAATGAATTAAAAATAATTTTGGGCTGCAAAAAAATAACTGGGACACCCATCAGCTGTTTGGCAGCTAACAAAGTGGCAGCAGTTCTGAGCTGGTGGTCATGATGGTGAGCCCTGAAGGAATGGTGGAAACTCCTGGCCCATAGGCCGGATGCATTACATGCTGGCCATGCCCACGCCCAGTTTAGCGAAGAGAAAAAATTCCTGATATGTCACATGATGCCACCGTGACAACATGAATTTGACACTCCTGCTCTAATGTAACAGCCTCCAAGTCCAGAGGAAAAGACAGCCAAGGGCAAGAAGGGCCCAACCAGGTTGCTCTTTGTATCATCACATCTCAATTTTCTCATTGGTCCTTCAGTCTCCCTTGCTGGAGTTATTTTCTAATCCCCAGATGACCTCATTGTCCTTTTTTGAACTTGTTTCAAAGTGAGATGATCAGAAACAAATATTTTATACTTCAAAAGTATAAAATTCTGTTCAAAGCAGAGTAAAGCAGAACAGTTGATTTCTGTGATTTGTGAACTCTATTTCTGATGTTGCAGTATAAATTATATTTGCATTTTTGGCAGTAACATTTTACTGCTGTCTCATACAGTGTGTGAAATGTAGTCAGGTAGTACAACAAAATCTTTTGTACAGGTATTATTGCCAAGGCAGAAATAGCCAACCTACATTTGGGCATTTGATTTGGGTTTCCTAACTTTACATTTGTGTCTATTAAATAGGGTTTTCTTACTTCAGCTCTTTCCTCTAACCTACCAAGTTTTATTTCAACATTTATTTTAGATGATCACTGATAGTCCTCAATTTATGACCAGAATTGAGACCAGAATTTCTGTTGCCAATCAAGATGTTTGTTAACTGAGTTGACCAGATTTTCATCATGATTTTAAAGTGAATTACTACAGTTCTTAAGTGAATCATGAATCCAGCTTTCCCATTGACTTTGCTTGCTGGAAGCCCACTGGGAAAATCACAAATGGTAAACATATGAACCCAGGACACTGCAACCATTGTAAAAACATGATGGTTGCCAAATGGCCAAATTTTGATCATGTGATTATGGGGTGATCATAAGTGAGGACCAGTTATAAGTCACTTATTTCAGTGCCATTGTAACTTTGAATGGTCCCTAAACCAATGGTTAAAGACTACCTTGTACCTCACAAATTTGTGTCCTTTATGAGAAATCTTGCAAACTGTAGTGAAATAATGGGAGAGTTCTATTTCTGGATCAAAAATCCAAATAAAGGATGAGAAGCATCTTATTGAACATTGAATTGCTACAGGGTAAAGATACTTAAGGTCTAGTAGATTTTTCCGCCCACAAAGTAATTCAAAGTTGATAATATGGAGATAAAAAATGATATTACTCTGATCTCCTCATTGATTTGGAGGTGGTTAAAGAAACTAGAATTATTTAAAGAATAACATGGAGTGATATTAATTATCACACAGATTTGATAAAAGAAAACTCATAGCAATCATAACAATAATATCAAAAAGCTGCCAGAAAGGCATCTGACTGTCAGATCATGCAGAAATGCTAAAGGAGAAGAGGCAGATCTCAGAAAACCTGAATTAATTATTTAGGTTTTTCTCCAAAGTGAAAAGTATAATACCTTATACCTGAAATGGCTTTTACAGATAAGGTGTTCTAGGTACTGGGTGACATATGGATGACAAAAGACATTCTAGAATTTCTTGGAAAATTACAAATATAACAAATCACTTGATTTATATGATAATCTCTTGAGAGTAAAAGGAAAGAAATATGAAATTGCTGATATGCTAACATGCAAATAACAGTAAACACAAATTATCTCTCAAATCAGCCCCTATAATGAGATTGGAAAGCAGCCACTGGAACAATGATTTTTAAAAAGAGATCTAAAAGCGATCCATATAATTATAGGATAGTTAACTATTAATTAGAGGAAAGCATTATTGAAATGTAGGATTATTAAACATATAGCAGTATATTTGCTGAAGAAGTATCAAAGTAGACAAATGGCTGTTGTGTAACTTTAAATGTTTTAGAACATGTTGTGAGAATCAGCCAATGTATAGGAAAAACCCAGGACTCATTAAAAAATGTTACAAATTAGTAATTGATTAAGCATGCAGAAATAGATATTAGGAACAAATAGAGATCTTAAAATAGAGGGGAAAGATACTATTTAATTGTTATCTTTTAAGAACTTTAGTGGCTACCATCAGAAATGGTCCAGATCCACATATTTTGGTTTCAGTAACACTATATAATACCCTACCTCCACAATCTTGCTTCCTCATTATAAAGGGGTGGGAGCTAGAAGGGATAGGCAAAGAATGTCTGGAACGTTTGCCAAGAAAATATATAATCCCAAGCCACAACAATCATCCTAGCTGCTCAGTTAAAGCAAGCAGGCATCTATACTAGGCAGCAGGCATTAAGCAATAGCAATATCACTTAGACTTATATACCACTTCATAGTGCTTTTAAGCTCTCTCTAAGCGGTTTACAGAATCAGCATATTGCCCTCAACAATCTGGGTCTTCATTTTACCCACCTTGGAAGGATGGAAGCCTGAGTCAACCTTGAGCCTGGTGAGATTTGACCTGCTCAATTGTAGGCAGACAGCAGTCCGCAGAAGTAGCCTGCAGTACTGCACTCTAACCACTGCAGCACCATGGTTTAGGATGATGCTTGATAATAATAATTTTTAAAAGAGAACTGACAAGTAAAAATATTCTATTGATAAAAAGGTATAATATCAAGTGGAAAGAGAACTTGGAAAAGTTGTCAGTGATCAGTGTATTGTTGATGAAAGGTTAACTATTAAAATGCATTGATATTTTTAGCAAGGAAAAAAAAAGCAAACTCACTTCAATGACAACAGCAAAGGCATAATTTCATACTCTGTGAGAGAAGGCAATGTTATTCCTCTACCTTGAGTCTCATCAGAATTGAACTCCTGGCTGTGAGCTGAGTTAGCCTGCAATACTGCACTTTAACCACTGTGCCACCATGGTTCATAACTCATAGGCAAATAACTTAACAATTTCTGCCATTTATTTCTGAATTAATAATATAGTCATCAAATAACTAAAATGACACCTAGGTATGGAAGACAATTGCATAGAGGTAGTCCTTACTTATGATCACAATGGGGACCAGAATTTCTGCTACAAAGCAAGGTGGTTGTTAGATGAGGCATTATTGATTTTATGACCTGTTTTGTCATGGTGGTTAAGCATATCTGTGTTGTTAAATGATTCATACAGTTGTTAAGAGAATCTAGCTTCCCCCATTGACTTTGCTTCTTGGAAGCCATCTGAGAAGGTTGCAAATGGCAACTCTGGGATACTGTAATCCTTACAAAATACATGCAGATTGGCCAAAATCCAAATGTTGATCATGTGTCTATGGGGATGCTGCAAAGGTTGTAAATGCAAGGACCAGTTGTAAGTCACTTTCTTCACTGTTATAACTTTGAATGGTGCTAAACAAATGGTTTTAAGCCAAGGATTACCTGTATAGAAAGCAAATAGACCACATTATTGGTAAAAGGAAGTAGAAAATCTCAGTTATAACAGCCAGGGACTGAATGTGAAATAGATCACAAATTGGTCATATGCAAATTCCAAGTTAAGGTGAAATTGAAGAAGAAACTTTTTACAATAATGCTTGAAGCATATATCCATCATTTTCAAAGAGAACATCAGGAATCACTTTGAAATCCCAAATCGTATTGATAGAGAATCAGAGGAACTTAAGGAAGTCATTAAACATGAGTGTGGAAACAAGAATGCCAAAGATGTCCCAGTGCAAAAGCAATATACAAGTCAGAAAGCCACAGTATGTATAGAATCTGATGAAAGAATGCTGGAGCTCTAGTTGGCGAAGAAGTGGGATAAGGCACAAATGACTCAAATTAATTATTTCAGACTCAATAATCAAAGACTTACGTAGCTCTCTATAATGCATAAAATATGGAAATAAAGTGACCAGAACCAAGGTGGTTGGGCTTAATTACCACAGGAATAAGTGCTTCTGGAGAAAATCTAACTCTGTGGTTCCTTAGAGTCAACGCTGACTTGATGGCGCATAACCAGCCAGAATGCTACTTCATCTACCAGCAGCCTCCATAGCTGTGGGTTCTGTCAGAGAAGTAAAAAATTCAAGATAACTGTGATAACTATCACATTAATATCTTGCCATGCTAATCAGATTTTTTTATTCAGAGTTGTCAAATTCTAAGGGAAGTGATTCTAGCTACTTGAAGTTCAATAGTTTAAGTGTGTATGCAACTGGACTTAATTTCGCGGAGGTATTATGTTTTTATTAAAGGTGCAGTATAAAGTGTATTCTTGTTTCAAAAACTAATTTGTTCATTTCTGGCTATTGTATTTCAGTGTTGTTAAATGTTTTTTTATTGTCTATTTTCTTTTTTTTCTTTTTTTGGTAAAAGTTTTATTGATTTTAACAACAAATAAAAACACATAAAACATAAAACATAACATAAGAACATCATCATTCTTCATAAATTTACAGACAGTGTATCGGTTGGTTTACCACTCCTTTTTGTGCATCCATTTCATAGTCATCATAATAATTATGTTACATAATAACTCATATTATCAATCAACAATTATATATCCTAATATCATTATTAAACAATCATTTGACTATAATTTTACTAATTCATACTTAAGCGAGATAACTATAATTTAGTTAATTTATTTTATAACAAATCATAAAATCATACCAAATCTATCTTAATAAAATATTCTAAAAATGTTATTAAAAAAAATGTATATTCATTATTTCCTAGGTTTCTAAATATTCTATTATTATATTGTATTATCTAACCATTGATAAAAAAGATCCCAAACTTCATAAAATTGTTTATCTTCTTGTTCTCTAATTTCAAATGTCAATCTACTCATTTCAGCACAATCCAGTATTTTCTTAATAATTTCTTCCTCTAATGGTATTTTCTCACTCTTCCAATTTTTAGCAAATACAATCCTAGCCGCTGTTAACACATTTACAATCAAATACTTTAAGTTTTTATTAAATGTATTAGGTAAGATTCCCAATAGAAAAATCTCTGGTTTCCAATCTATATGTTCTTTTGTCCCGAAATTACAGCTGTAGCGCGGCGACGTAGCTCCGCCTTCTCCATTATTGTCTATTTTCTTAAGGTCTGTTTGGCTCCATTTTACACTTCATTATAACAATTTTGTTCTTCAATGTGAATTAAAAACATGTTATCCTATTTGTGTATGATTAGGATTCCATATGATTTTTTTTAAATTACATATAAATTAACCCTACTTAGTGTTAAGAAAAAACTGGATCTTTTGGAGGTAATTGCAAAAGATCTAACACTAAATATACAGGAAAGTAAATATGATTACAATAAAAAATCTACATGTTGATAACTTCTGTACATGTTGTTTATATATTGATAAATATCTCCAAGACCTGAATTTTGTCCTGTTTGAATAGTTCTTTTTATGATTTGTTATTCTGCAAGTCAAGTCAGAATAAGGTGATCCAGTATTCAGACTATGCCATTCTTTTCATGCACCTCTGACTGTTTGTGGTCATCTAATGGTTTTCCAGATTTTGTTCAGCCCCACTATATGATGTACTTAATACTAAATATATAAATAGTAACAAGAAGGCAGAAGGGAAAGAAAAAAAATGAACCAGTGAATTTTTCATTTAAGATGTCAAAGCAAAATAAAATGGAATTGTTCAGAAAAGGACTATTTTCTCCTACCAAGACATCAGAAATTTGAGTTGGCTCTTGTTTAGAAAAGCATCAAGCTAAAATAGTATTTTAAAAACAGACTGTCTACTTCTATGCAGCATTACAGTATTTTCAAGTCTAAATATATGTTTAACATTCAGGGAGTTGTATCTCCTGATGCACAGATTGTTGAGAAATTGATTTTGAAGGAATGAAAACATGAACAATCTATATTGGCATAATTTACATAGAGAAAAGTTTGAGATTTTATGCCAGTTGGCTAAGGATCCAGATATTATAATTAAACCAGTTGAGTAGAGAAATGCTATGGGAACTAAGAATAGATAGGATTATGACAATGCATCATTAAAATATTATGAGAGAAAGGTTCATGTATGTAGAAAGGACAATTTTATCAGTACAGTATAGAGGTAGAGGAATAGAGGACTTTTTAATAATGGGATACATAGGACAAATTGTTTATTTTAAATGCATGTACAACATATGTATTCCAGTATTCTATATTCTGCCCCAAATTTCTCACATGCACATGCTTTATCTAATTATTTCAGTCAAAGTTAACATGGTGCAGTTCCATCAATTAAACCAGGGGTCCCCAACCACCGGTCCGCGGACCGGTACCGGTCCGTGGAACAAGTCCTACCGGGCCGCTGGCTTGCTGGGCGCCGCCATCTTTTTTTGATGAAAAAGTGCTTCCGGTGAGCTTTTCCGGGTAGAAAGCTCACCGGAAGCACTTTTTCATCAAAAAAAGATGGCGGCGCCCAGCTGATGCCGGTACCGGGCCGCGGCGCCCAGCTGATGCCGGTACCAGGCCGCGGCATAAAAAAGGTTGGGGATCACTGAATTAAACAATACCATTTTCTTGGTCCCTGGAAGTACACCTTTGCTGTAGCAATGCTTGTTTTTTGATTCAGATCTCTCCCCTCCAAAAAACAAACAAACAAAAAGCAGTTCCCATCTTACTGATACTTTGAAGACCACTAAACACATGGCTCTTTAGCCTGCCTTTTACAAGGATGATTGATGCCCCTTACTTCCTTTAGAATAGAATAGAATAGAATAGAATAGAATAGAATAGAATAGAATAGAATAGAATAGAATAGAATAGAATAGAATAGAATAGAATAGAATAGAATACTTTATTGGCCAAGTGTGATTGGACACACAAGGAATTTGTCTTGGTGTAAATACTCTCAGTATACATAAAGAAAAGGTACATTCATTAAGAATCAAGAATCATAACGTACAACACTTAATGATAGTCATAGGGTACAATCAATGATCAAATCACACTAGGAAACAGTCAATATAAATCGTAAGGATACAAGCAACCAATCACAAGTGGGAGGTGATGAGTGATGAGCAGATTAACAGTAATAGTAGTGTACACTTTGTAAATAGTTGAACAGTGTTGAGGGAATTATTTGTTTAGCAGAGTGATGGCTTTCGGGCAAAAACTGTTCTTGTGTCTAGCTGTTCTGGTGTGCAGTGCTTTATAGCGTCGTTTTGAGGGAAGGAGTTGAAACAGTTTATGTCCCGGATGTGAGGGGTCTGTAAATATTTTCACAGCCCTCTTTTTGACTCGTGCAGTATACAGGTCCTCGATTGAAGGCAGGTGAGTAGTAATTGTTTTTTCTGCAGTCCTAATTATCCTCTGAAGTCTGTGTCTGTCCTGTTGGGTTGCAGAACCAAAGCAGACAATTATATTGGTGCAGATGATAGACTCAATAATTCCTCTGTAGAACTGTATCAGCAGCTTCTTGGGCAGTTTGAGCTTTCTGGGTTGGCACAGAAAGAACATCCTTTGTTGTGCTTTTTTGATGATGTTTTTGATGTTAGGTGTCCATTTTAGGTCATGTGATATAGTAGAACCTAGAAATTTGAAGGTCTCTACTGTTGATACTGTGTTGTCTAGTATTGTAAGAGGTGGTAGTATGGGAGGGTTTCTTCTAAAGTCTACCACCATTTCTACGGTTTTGAGTGTGTTCAATTCCAGATTGTTCTGGTTACACCACGAGGCAAGTTGTATAACCTCCTGTCTGTACGCAGATTCATTGTTGTCTCGAATGAGACCAATCACTGTTGTGTCATCAGCAACTTCAGTATGTTCAGTATTTATGTTTGTGTTCATTTCTGAAGTTTTTTTGTTTTGCCATTATTGTTCTTTTGTCTTGTGCTGGGTTTTTCTTTCTTACATGTTTTTAACAATTGTAAACTGACCAGAATCACTGTGACATATACATTTTATAAATAATTATTTACTATTAATTTTATTTACTAATTTATAATTATTTAGTATTTCAGACTGTCTAGATTCATGATTCTACATTCATGGAGAATGAATATTTTCTCCCTGTTACAATATTAAAACACAGCACCAGCCATTAAAAATTAATATAAGGAGTTTTAGAACTGATAAAATAGAACATTTCTTGATAACAGATAGTGAAACTTCTAACTTTTAATATTAGATATGATTGCAACCTATTCCTTTTAAAAGGAGATTGGACTAAATAATAGACAATCTGCTTATCACAGGCTGCTAATCTTGATGACTGATCCACTAATGTAATATGCTTTATTAAATCCTTTTTACAACTGTGTATGCTATACATTATGGATTTTATTGACACAGAAATGTTTTCTTTCTTTCTCTAACATATTTGGAAATCTCACTCAATTTTTGTTTTCTTTTCATATTAAAAAAGTAAGATTTGATTGTTTTGTAAGTTATTCATAAGTCCTTATATTGTCCTCACACATGCAAACTCCATGGGTGTTAAAAGTCTTTACTGAGGCTTCCCAAGCCATGAATAGTTTTCCCCAGAAATTTCAACACTAGTGCAGTCCCCAAGAGGTTTAATAATCTAGTCCAGGAAAAACCCAGCATAAATCCACAGGGCAAAGGCAAGTCCGCAAGCCATGTCCACAGTTCAAGAGGCATGATCCAAAGTCCAAGGTACAGAATCCAGGTCCGGGAGCACATCAAAAATCACAGCGGCTGAAGAACACACAGCAGTTCATTGATGAGTTGTTCCCAGCATAATTTCCTTCCATGTGCTAAGCTAAATAGCTGCTCCATGGTACAGCCTAAAAGTGGGGTGAGGGTAGTACCTCACAAGTAGCCTGGCTGACTTTCATTGCATCTTCCTCCTTAGCCCTATGTGCTCTCAGATCTTGAGGAGGAAGATGCTGCTGCGCTCCCTCTGCCCAAAATCTATGGGCTTCCCAGCTGCAGCTGTGTCTCTCCTGACTCTAGTTCAGCCAGCTGCTTGCCTGGTTGTCCTCCTGCAACTGCTCCACTGTGCCTGGCCTTGCTGTTTCTGTCTTGGCACTTCAGGCAATCTCCTAATGTGCCTCCACATCTTCCCCCAAAATCCCTGGAACCAGCTCTTCTTCATCTGAACTGTCATCTGGAGAAGCATTCATGGAAGCCATCATAAATATATAGCGTTATAAAAGTGAATGATTCTAAAGTAATTCTAATTAAGTAAATATATTTTTTCTCTCTAGGTACTCCACTTTTGGTTAGAAGGAGTAGTGATCCAACTGTGGGACAGCCAGCTGATTTTGTTCCAGGAACTTCACATGCTAATCACTATATTTTGAAGTCCTCTGTGTCAGTAAGTATCTTGTGCTTTCAGATTCTGACATTGTTTCTAGCAGTATTAGGATTCTTAGAAATCCAATTGTTAAGCAGTTTATATTCTATTAAGCTTAATTCTATTAATTTTTTTTTTTTTTTTGCCAAAAGTCATTTTACTCAAAGAATGACTTTTGGCAAAAAAAATTTACAAACTTCTAGGAAACTTCTCAAATCATTTGAGAAAGCTTCTCTGTAGAGTAAAAATGAATGGAAGAAAGATATTTGTTCTGAAGCTACAGTACTATTTTGCTCACTGGATTACAGCCTTACTTCTCCTTAGCAAAAGCTCAAATGCAAAATATTTCAAGCAGAATTCCTATAACATGTTTTCTTAAATCCTTTTTACAACAACTGGGTATGCTGCACATAAAACTGCTCCCAAAATTTATGAAAATGTCTGTCTGATATGAAGAGCTACAGTTCTGTATGTGTGGGTACACTTGAAAGAAAAAGAAATGAGCGGAATTCTGAAGAATTGGTGAGGAGAACATCTGATATTCTTTCTATATATACATGTGTTGTCCAAATGTTACCATATTTTTCATCTCAATGGAACACAGAAAATTCTAGCTCCTATAAAGCTCATGATCGCAAAAGCAAAACATCTTCAATGTTTTACTAGAAATGAGAATAATTACTCTTCAGAGCAGCGTCACATAGTTAATAATGTAGCAGCTGCATCTGATCCTAGCTGGTACTTCTAGTTACATGTATATGCAAATAAATCTACATAAATGTGTAGATTTGAAACATTTGTTTATTTGATATAACCATTTGCTCCTTAAGTTAAGTTTAACTAAACTTCAGATGAATTAAAAATTAAATAAGATTTTAATTATTATTCTGGTAGCCATGCTTGCTAATGAAATCCAGACTATTTGTATTTGCTGGATTATAATTAGTGGTAATTTCTAGTATATGACATGTATAATTGCCCAAATCTTCTTCAAACAAAGATGTAATGATTTTGCAAAAATTTAAAATCAAAGTAAACTTCAACACAGAGGAATTTGTTCAATATCATGGTGAATAAATGATCATGACAATTTTAAGTCGCTCTCAAGTAGAGTTTGATTTGTGCTGATTACATGAACATTTCAATGTTGTTTTCTTAGCAATAAAATGGCATTTTTCCCCAATATATGTCCAATTTCCTAGTTTAGTCTATAATACTGTTCTTGTGGTATCCTATTCAAGTAACAATTAGATTTTGATCCTCATTAACTTTTTTAGATTATCCCATTAATTAGGTGCTGCTGTGCTTTTGAAATATTACTGTAGTGAGAAAAATTTAGAAAAAACATCTAATGATAGGGAGAAAATAAGGAAACTATAAATCAAATAATAAAAAATATAAAGCAATGCAGGAACAACTTAAAAGAAACCACTCTGTAGTTATATACATATATGAAGCAGTTTGAAACTTAAGAAAACAATATATTTAATGGATCATAAAATGCAGATAAATTCATAGCTTTCATTAAATAAAGATTATTTGAAAATGGAATCAAACAAAGTAATTCATTAGCTTGACAATTAGCAGAAAAACCAAACCTGAATTCACTATGTGGTATAATTAATTCTTCCAATTAAATGAATAGTATTAAGGGTGAATAAATGAAAAAAATATATGTCTTAATGAAAATTAGCATAAACCAAGGAAATAAAGTACTTTTAAAAATAAGTTACAGATACTAAATTCTGTCAGGAGGATAATGAAAATCTAAATGCAAATATAGGAGTATTATCGAGAAAAAGTAGCTAGTTAAAAAGGAAAGGATTCAAAACTATAAAGTTAAAATAATATTAATTAATGAAAATGTATAGCAGAGAGATTCTATATCCATGGAACTAAAGAAAAAGTTTACAGCATTAATTTTTAGGAAGGGAAATTATACAACAAATGCTTAAGCTGTATAGACCAGCTTTCAATGCAGATGATAAAATCATCGCAGGATTTTTAGCAAACAGATTAAATAATTTAATTAGTAAGTACACAAATATTAAGCTGAATTGATTAAACAAACATATTTAATTTATACTAATAGAACTCGCCATATTAGCAATGGACTTATAAGCAAAAAAGTCCATTGTCAGATCCGTGTATCTGCCATTCTTCAATGGAAGATGTGGGGGGAGTTGGTACAAGTAATCCTTTTTGATGTAACCTGAATATCTTAATTCTTGTATTGAATCTGTATAACTTGCACATGATATACAACTGGGACTTGAGCCCAGATGCCTGGAAACTTGTCACCTCTTGGAGAGATAGCAAGAGGAGAAGGGGCCATAAAAATTCCATCTCTGAAAGAAACTTCCTGGGAAACTTTTCTCAACTACGTTCTCAGGGGGGAAAAAGGGAGGGGGGAATAAACATGTTGCTTCTTTGTATTGATGAAATCCACAACAGACTAAGGGGAGGGGTTCTAACACCCTTTAGCTATGCTGCATGCCTGGTGGCATATTAAATCCTGCTTTGACTTACCTGGATAACTTCTTTTTCAATAAAGAATTCCTTTTGAAATACACAGTTTTCAGAAGTTCATTCTTATCGTTTGAAGGGGAGAGAGTCTGGGCCCTTACAATAAGAGGGTCTGCAATAGTGGTCATGACTGTGCCATTGAAATCCTGCCTGGGGCTAAACTTCCAAAACCAAAAATGTACTGCATGTCCCCTAGAGCAGTGGTCCCCAACCTTTTTTGTGCCAGGGACCAGTTTCACGCAGAAACACTTTTTTCAAGGACCGGGGAGTCCGAGTTTGGTGGTTTGCTTGCAGACGTTTCATTACCTGACTAGGTAACATCTGATGTTGTTACCTAGTCGGGTAATAAAACGTCTGCCAGCAAACCACCAAGTTCAGGGAGCGCCAATGCCTCCTCATTGCAACCCTGAGCGACAGATATTCTCTTCTATTGGGACATTTAAAATGGAGGGTTTCAGCTGCAGATTCAGGAACTGCGCCGGGCTGAGGAGCGCCTTCAAAACTGAGCGCTGGGCGGTGGCGGCCCACAGCTGTCTCCACGGCTCAGGACAAGTCCCTGCAGGATGGCTGAGAAGCCCCTCTCGGCCCTGCCTCCCTCAGCCTCATCCCTCAGGTGTCTCCCTCCCTCCCTCAGCCTCATCCCTCAGGTGTCTGCCTCGTTCCTCTCTCAGTCGCTCTCTCGCTCCTCCACCAGCCCAGGAAGAAACTGCTTCAAAGAAGCCGGCAGGGTGGCTTTTCCTGTCGGCGCAGCTCTTCCGAAGCGCCCGTTCACCCCCACCCTGCCGCCCACGGTTCAATCCAGTGCTCCGTTCTGCCTGCCTGCCTGCCTGCCTTCGTTTCTGGTTGTTTCGGAGCAGCTTCGGCTGAGTAAAAGAGGCGAATAGTTATTATTCTCAGCCGAAGCTGCTCCAAAACAACCAGAAACGAAGGCAGGCAGGCAGGCAGAACGGAGCACTGGATTGAACCTGGATTGAATGGCGGCGGGGTGGGCGCTTCGGGGGAGCTGCGCCGACAGGAAAAGCCACCCTGCCGGCTTCTTTGAAGCAGTTTCTTCCTGGGCTGGTGGAGGAGCGAGAGAGCGACTGAGAGAGGAACAAGGCGGGAGGACACCGAAGCCACTGAGCCAGAGAGTAGGACAGGCTTCCTCCCTCCCCTTCTTTTATTTGTGTCCTTGATCCCTGATCCCAGCAGCATTCACCGAAGGCGAAGAAAGCTGCCATTTTTATTTTATTTTTATTTTCTTTGCGGCCCGGTGCAAAGTGATCCACGGACCGGTCCCGGTCCGCGGCCCGGTGGTTGGGGACCCCTGCCCTAGAGAACTAAATGAACTCAGAGCCTTTATCAATAAAAATCTAAAACAGGGTTTGATTGAACCTATCCGACCGAAAATAGCAGCCCCAGTATTGTTACATGAAAAGAAAGATGGCACCCTATGCCTCTGCTTGATTTCTGTAAATTAAATACCATCAGTGTGGAAAATATGTACCCACCCCCCCTCATGAAGGACATGCCAGCTCACCTCTCTAAAGGACTTTTTTTTTCTCTTCCAGTTCATTTTTGGATTCCATTTCTGTAGCCATGTGAGTCCTAGGAATAGTGGTCCTTCCATTCCCGGGGCTACAATGAACATGAGTGCCTCGCTATGGTTGGCCAGTTCTATTTGCAATGGTTCTGTGGCAAAACTGTTTGGCCTCACCCCTCCTATAGTCCTGTCTAATTGGTAAAAAGCAATGGAGTTTTCCATTTTTCTTAGGCGGATTCCCAATTTTCCTACAAGGATGGAATTGATTAGGCACCAGGTGCATCCGAATCCAGTAATGCTGCTACTTCCTCCCCCTTCCCTCAGCTGGGGATAAACAGTCTTAGGGGTAGAGTGAGTGGTTCAATTAGGTCGCTTACCAGTGTGTCGTCTTCCAGATCGCTTTTAGATTGGCTCAGATCTCCTTGGGGCATTGGAGATTCTTCCTCTGGTTTGTGGGCGGGAACCGAAACTTCACGGCTTCTCAGCTTCTCAGGGTGGTTTCTTTTCCTTGGGGGTTTGATTTTCCAAGTTTCCCCCTGATGGGTGGTCTGGCTTTCTGGCAGGGGTTTTTGAACGGCACTCTGCTGCACAGTGCCCCTCCTTTCCACACTTAAAACAGCCAGATAGTCTTGGAGTCAAAGTGATTTGGGATTTGAAAAACTCCCGCTTCCCCTGGGGTGGGGATCTTCTCCAAACCCGGCCTCTGTGGTACTGTTTACGGACCATGTTGATCTCTGCCTCCTCTGCCATCAGGTACCATTAATGCAGAAGGTTAGGGGCCCAAAGGGCCAGGCAGTCAGTGTACAGGTCACCGTTGGGTTCATCTTTGAACCAGCACACTAGAATATCTTCTGGTCAGTCGACTCAGCTGACCAGGTTGTGAAATTCCTCGGTGTGTTCGACTACAGACGACAACCTTGCTTTACGACCCTAATGTGGTCCCGGGCTTTTCGATCGGGGAGTGGGTCTTTGAAGTGGTGGCGTAGGGCTGTCATGAATCAATTGAGGTTCCTCAGCTCTGGGGCATCAACGTTGTGGAGGGTTACCATCCATCTAGTGGCTGCCTCTTCTAGGGTTAGGGTGACAACTTGCACTGGGACCCTGTGGGTCGGGAAGTGCCATTCATATTCTTGCATATAGGGACTTGTGCCAGGAAAACCTCCAATTTCGTTTTTTTATATATAAAAATTTTATTTGGGTTTTCACAAAACATAATACAAGTAAAATTTCTTTTTTTGAGAATAGCATGGTCCCGGGTTATCACTTCTCCATACAGACACAAATTCAATTTCATATTCATCTTTGTGTTCTATCTTATTACTATTTTAACATTTTCTCAATAATTTTTCCCTTCCCTTAGTTTTCTTAATCTTACTTTTAATTATCTCATTCCTTTCTAAATTCAATTATATGTATCTTTTTCTAAGTTTCAATACTTTTCTAGTCATTATATTTATACTTTTGTCTGTCCTGTTTCAATTTCATATTTTCTTTTCTCATTAAACAAAATTTTCCCCTGTAGTTACTAATTGGAGTTTGACACCTTTGTATCTTTTAATTTTTATCCATTCAACTCTTATTTAAACTTCAATTTATGCCTTTACAATTATAATATTCAATAAAACACATAACTTCCAGTTGAATTCTGCTTGGTACATTCTTAAAATATGCACTAAGTTCTTAAAGAGAAAATATATACAGTATATAACAATAATAAATAAAATGCTTATTCTATTCCAATTCAGCTCTGTCATTAATGTTGGTTATAATCTTTGACATCTTTAACATTTATTTTCAATAGGGTATCATACTTCTAGGAACACTTATAATATTTCCATTTTTTTCATGTTTCTTTCATATTCCTCTTCACTTAAATTTTTATAACACATTTATAATAATTAAAATGTTCCCCTCCTTTCCTAATTTCATTCTCTCATTCTCTTTATTTCATTTATTTATTAAACATTTCATTCCATTACAATGAGTATTTTATCTATCATTTTAATCACACGTTTCATATTTTCAAAGTTCATTTCTATTTCTAATAACAATACTATCTTATGTACCCTTGCAGAATCCCCATTTCAATTAAGTTTTCACCTCTGTGTCTTCTAAATAGGCTTATACGTTTAATCCTTGTACGTTTCCCTTGTTTCTCTATATCCTGTTTCTGTCCTTTATAATTTCTTTTCCTTTCCCTCTTCCCCCTCTTCTTCTCCCTTCCCTTTTTGACCCCTTCTCTCTCTAATTCTGATTCTCTCTTCTGTTTCTTCCTAATGTTGTAATTACTTTTCAAACTATTCTTTTTTTGAGTTGTTTTTTTAGATCTTAAATTTTTCATTCTCTTTCCCCCCCTTCCCTTTCTTTTCCCCACATAGAAATACTTGGTCATTGAAGATGGCTTCTTCTTTGCCCAGCCCTTCTTGTTCTACAGGCATTTCTTGTTTCTCATAGCTCAGGGTCTCCATTTCTAAAAATTGAAATACGAAGCCAAAAGAACTTCCTCCTTCTTGTGCATCTTCTTTCTGTTTTTTCAGTTCCATTCTCAATTCTTCCAAGAGTGATACCATTTTAAAAACTTTTGAACAACCACCCAATTAATTATAGTCCTTTAGATCCAATAGCTAAAAATCCAAAAATCACCAAGTAATCCAAATAATCCAAAGCTGTTTCTTCTTGCTTCTTTTTTCCACTTTCTCTTCCTGGGGTTCTCTTGTTACAAAGTTTCAGTTAAAACGTATCTTTTGGGAATCTTGTTAAAGTTTCACTGTTAATTCCTTTTATTTCCAGGTGGTCTCCTCCATTTTTCCAGATACCACCCTTTTGTTTTTTTCCTTCTTTTAGAAGTTTATGAGAATCCAGAAATCTTTATTATCCCTTTGACATTTTATTTTCAGCTTAAATGCCTGTTGATGTCAAAGTGGTTTTTTGCCGATTTCTTGCTTAAATCTCTTAGTTGTCAATATAGGGAAGTAAAGGGAAAAAAAACCAAATCCTTTCCCTTCCCTCTCTCATTCGCTGCTTCAAAATCTTCTTTGGGAACAATGTTGTTCTTTACAATTCAAATTCCAGGGTACCTTATATTGTTGCTTTTTCAGTTCAACCTGGTCAGCCAAAACGTTCTCTTCTTATCTTCCTCCTGCACATTCTTTTCCGTTCGAGTTCTTCTTTGAGGTGGCCATTTCTGACCACTGCTGCAACCACCTTCCGGAAAGGGAGTAATGGTCAGCTGGGGAGGAGAGATGCAACTCTCCTCGACCCTGCTGGCAGTCTCCCTCCTCTTCACCACCTCTACGGGGTGGCTTAGCCCCGAAACCAGCTGGCTCAGGGTGCCCCAGCGGCGACCACAGATCAAAACTGCGCACGATCGCAGATTTTGGTCTGTCGCCGAAGAAGTTCAAACTGGAAGCCAAAAACCCCCAATTTCTGAGGGTCCCAATTGAATTTCACCCCCAAGGGATCTTTCTCTGCAGTTGTAGGTCCATGAGTTGGCTGGGGTTAATCCCCTGCTCTGGAATGGTCCTCTGGCTTGGTCCATTGCTCAATTAGTCTCAGCTGGATCGGGGTGACGGCTCGGGTTCTCTTGATTTCTGGTTCGCTTGCTCTCCTTTGATGGTGACCTGGTTTATCCTGCACGTTGAGGTCTTCCATGGCTTATCTCACAAGGTGATTTATGTACCATTTCAGTCGGTTATTTGCCAGCAGCTCCTCGATCCATTCTTCCGGATTGGAAAGGGCTTCCAGTTCCACTTTCCACCCGGGTTTATGGTTACCATGGGTGAGGGTTACTCCCTTGGCTCTTCCATCCCAGCTGTCTCTCTTTCTTACCTCTATAGACAATCAGAGCTTTGTGGAATTTTCGCAGGCAGCTTTGATGTCTTTGATGGGGGCACACAAAGCCAAGGTCTGACTGGGTAGTTGTCAAAGTTTCTCCCCAGCATTTGGCTACCCCTTGTTTGTTGCTATGTTCAGACATTGTTTACATGGTCCCCTAGGTAGAGTGAAAATTTGGAAGGAGAAATATTTTTTTTCCTCTCCGGGTTGACCACTATTGTAGAACTTGGTAAGGACCAGACTCTCCCCCCTTCAGATGATAAGAATGAACTTTTGAAAATTGGGCATTTCAAAAGGAATTCTTGATTGAAAAGGAAGACAGCCAGTCAAATTCAAAGTAGGGTCTGATATCCCTCTAAGCATGCAGGTTAGATAAAGGAAGTTACAACCCCTCCCCTTAGTCCAATGTGGATTTTGTCAATACCAAGAAGCAACATGTTGTTTTGTTGTTGTTTTTCTCCTTCATCAAGTATTTGCTGGTACGTAGAAACCGCCATTTCTAAAAAGTGGAAGACAGCTCCCAATGAATTCTTGCCATTTGGTTCTGTTTCTTTTAATTTTTCATATTCCATTTTTAGTTGATCCAGAGATGGTGCCATTGTAAATTTTTAAGAACAACCCAGATGTTTTTAGTCTTAAGGTAATTTGCAAATGTCAAAATTATCAAACAATCCAAACAGCCAGAAATTATTTCCTCTTCTTCTCTTTGCAACTTTTCCTCCTGGGGCAAAATCCCAAATATATTTTAAAGCTGTATTACAATTAGTTGTTGGTCTTATAATCTTCAAAGCGTCTCCTCCTACCAGTTTTAAAAGATTTTTTTTTTTTTAGTCCTCTCCTTTCCACTTATAACAAAGAGCTTGTTTTTACCTTAAAGCAGCAGGTTTTTCAGTGCTCATTTGCTTTCTCCGTAAGGAAGGGGAGTGAACTTTCCTTTCAGCACTTTCGCCGTTTTAACAACTTCTTTTGGAAACAAATGTATCAATCCAAAAGTCAGGTTTCCAGGGTGTTTAAAAGTATCTTAATGTCCCGGTTCAGCCAAGAAAACTTCTCCTTCTGATTCTTCCTCCTGCACAACTCTTATCTGGTTGAAGATTCCTATGTGGCTGCCATCTCTGACAGCCGCTCCACCGCCTCAGGAAAAAGGAGTCTAGCCAGCTGGGGAAAGGGGGTGCGATATCCCCAGACCCCTGCCCGGATCTCCTCTGTCTTCCGCTGCCTCTTCGGGGCAGCGACAACCCCCAAATCCAATTGGATCGGGGGTACATCAGCGGCGAGCGCAGCAGGGACCTGTAGAGAAGCGGATTCCTGCCGCCGCCGAAGCCTTGCAACCGGAAGTCCCCAAGAAGCAACATGTTAATTTCCCTCCCTTTCCTGTGAATGTAGTTGAGAAGCGATTCCCAGGAAATATCTTTCAGAGCTGGAATTTTTATGGCCCCTTCTCCTCTTGCTATCTCTCCAAGAGGTGACAAGTTTCTAGGCATCGGAAACTCCAGTCCACAGCTGTAAATCAGTACAAGAGTTAGGATATTTAGTTTACATCAAAAAGGATTACTTGTTTTGCCAGTTGTACCCCACCCCTCTTCTTCTTCCATTGAAGAATGGCAGCTACACGGATCTGACAGATATATACAACTGGATAGATGAACAGATGGATGGGAAGAAAGGAAGGAAGGAAAGAAGGAAGGAAAGAAAGAAAGAAAGAAGGAAGGTTTCTGACAAGCTTCTTGGATGAGAAGCTAAATGTCTTTAAGGAAAAGTCCAGTTGCCTTTTGAAAAAGCACTTTGAGTGGCATTGTTGCAAAATTACTTTGCAATTGAATGGTTACTGCCAAGAATATCACCAAGTGAGGTCTATTTCCTGGAAGGGTCCATGGAGAGAGTCAAGCACTTGAACAAGTATTTCATAGTTCCATAATCTGCCCAAAGAGACAGATATATTCATGGTTTTAAATGAAATAAAAAGTAAAATATTTCTTTCCTAAACAATTTTTAAGGAGTAATTTTAACATTTCTTAAACACTTTTAGAAGTAGCTATTTTATAGTGAACTATAGTAGGCAAAAAATGCATAAAACTTTTGCTTTAGCAGAATTGTCAGTAGGGACTTAAATCTCTATTGTACTTTTTAGTTATTTATCTCCAACATATAACAACTTAATTGGAAGTTCGAATTGCACAAATTTGTCAATCAAATTGCGTATATAGTCTAAGTGAAAATAAACAATTTGCACTCAGTACTTACCAAAATTATGTTGTTACATGCTCAGGCATGAAACATTTTCAATCTAGTTGTCTTGATTCAGCAAGATTAATAAGCTTCAGGTCTTGTGTTCCTTTGAGATATGAACATAAATATTGCTTCAATTAACTTGAACATGAGTGTGGATTAATTTAACATGTATAAAAATGCAGTAAGATATGTCGAAAAATATTTTAGGGTTAAGTCATTTTAGGAATTGAACGTTCCAGAGAATTCCAAAATATTTTGTTTCAATTCTTAATAACATTTGAAAAACAGTTTCAGAAGAGTCAAATTGCTGTAGGAAGTAGAATATTTTGTTCCTGAAAACAGGTTTGGCACATCAGTTAACTATTACAATACAAGGAGTTCTCCTTTAGCACTTTTAGAGGAATGCAAGAAATTGGTAGTGGTGGTGACCTATACATTATATATAGCCATGGACTGGCTGTAGGCAATCTTGACTTTTCTTTTACATAGAATAAGTTAACCTGTTAATCAATGGAGGATATTTTATTTATTATATTTATCAAAATTTTAAAACCATTTATCTCAGAGGGACTCTGAGTAATGTATAATATTAAAACATAAAAGACAGTATATAAAATTTACAATTTAAAAAAGCAAGGATATATTAGAAATTAATATTCGAGTTAATTAAAAGGCAAGGGGAGGGTTTTCAGGGCATAACTAGTCTCATGGCTGCATGCTTCTCTGTGAGCCCCAAGCATAGCTGCAGAGCCATATTTTTATGCCTGCCCACCTCACCTCTGGATGGAGAATATTCCACAGGACAGTGGCAATGGCGGAGAAGGCTCACTTCCTGGCCCCCACCAGCTGGAATTCTTTTAAGTGACGGGATGCACAACATGCCTTTGCTACCTGGCCAGGTGGAATGGGCTGAGTTAATGGGACTGAAACAGTTCTCAACTATAATCTGAATCTCTTACCTGGCTTTAAAGTTCATAACCTTCACCTTGAATTGGACCCAGAAGCAAACTGGCTTCTAGTTTTTACATGTGCTGTACTTTGGGCATCCAAGATCACCCATGTGATCTTGGATGCCCACTACACATTTTGTAACTTTGATAATCTACACTTGCATTAAAAGCACTGTTGAGTCTAGCACAAAATGAAATAATCATCACAAAATGACTGTTGTGGGAGACATGAATAGATGAGAAGCAGTAATTTGCCAGAAGGAAGTAGGAAGCTAAGCCCCAAGACACTTTCTAACTCAATTAGCTTCAGTATTTACTTTGTGTGGGAAAAGTAAATACATTTCAAAACTCTGGCATATAGTTACATTCACATTCATTTTCCAAAAATGTGTATGGGACCTACATGGATCCCCAATACCAGTTTTCACATACCATGTCACACATATCCTTCATGTTATTCCTTGTTGAGATAAGCAAACACAGGGAAAAATTAAGTCAAGAAAATTAGTGATGTGAGATAAGAAAAAGAGAATAGGAGATAAGATCTAAACCTACTATGCCACTTGCCAGATGTGCTATAGATATTTACATTAGTAGAGAAAGTATAATCTGAATTATAGACCTCTTAATGGAATTTCTGCCAAGAAATTTCAGCAGCTGAGGTCAAGGAAAAATGCCTTTTCAGTTGTGGCCCCATCTCTGGAATACTCTACCACTGGAGGTGAGAACTGCACCCACCCTTTTGGCCCTCTGGAAGGGTATTAAAACCTGGTTTTGCCAGTTGTATTAGGGCCCCAAGGGGGCCACTTATTGCTGGAAGTGGTTGATGGGGTAAGAAGACCTCATCTCTGTACCATTCATATTTTGGTTCCTAATTTTTTGCATAGTTTAAATTATTAATTTACATAAATTTATTTACATTTATTTAAATTTTAACTGTATTCTATATATCTTTATATAATCTTTAAGCCGTCTAGTATGGCTTCATTGGAGAGATGGGTGGCATATAAATTTAATAAATAAATACTCTAAATTACTAACCTTAGCTGTAACTCATCACACATGAAGCATTCCCTGCTAACAGTATAAGGATATACTAAGAATTTTAGATACGTTTTGACAGGTATAACACAAGCTCAGCCAAAGTCCAGGTTTTACCTCAGATATGTTCATGTTATACTATGTGAGGTAGGATATGTGATCCAAGAATTAACTAGTAAACAAATAAGTTGTCTACCTCCCACCAACTTGAAGTACATGCAAATCAGGAAGGGAGTCTTGAGTACCCATGCAAATTCTAAAATATATTACATCTTAAGGCAACATACCTGTCATCTGGTATGTTGCTCTTGAACCTCTGCTAAAACACTGTATATAGTAATGAATTAGAGTAACTCTAATCTAGTAACTCTATCTACTTTGGAATTATAGTTAAAAGAATGTTCATATTTCTTTTTATGTGTTTTGGACATGAAAAAAATAACTTGAAAAGTTAGTTAACCCATTGTTTGGTGTATTTTAAGTTTCTTTATAAAAAAAGGAAAAGAGAAAGGCCAAATGCTAATTGTTCCTATAGTGCTAATTTTAATTTTAAATTATAGGCTATTATGTTTCAGTGTTTTAACAGTGTAACATCTATCATGTTCCAGCCAAATTAATAGTATTGCATTTTTTTACATATGACAAATGACATAGTGTTGCATTTCAAAAGTCTGTATTTGAGATAAAGGAACACCATTCATTTAAAAATCCTAAAGCTATAATGCATATATTTAAAAAAGGAGGGGGGGAAATGGTCTTTGAAATAGTATTTAAATTTTATGCTATTAAATTATACACGTGAATGGAGTGGTTCTTGACCCAGTGAGTTATTAGTTATAGAATATGTATCTCCAGCTGTCAATTACGCAGTAGTTAAGAGTCTGATATGTTTTTCTGTGTCTGTTTTTCAAAACAATGGAATCATTTTTCTTGGCAGTGTTAGTCTAATCAGATTAGAAAGTATTGCCTGCCTGCACAAATATTTCTGGTAAAATTTAAAGATACATTTTGTCCTTTGTATGTATCTATTGTCTATTGTATGCATCTAAAGAAACCTACTGTGGGCTATAATAAAAATTAATCTAACCCCACTTTAAGTGGTCTTTTGGAACATTGGATATTGCGTTGTGAAAAACAGATGTTGAGATATGTGGAAGAATGTTCTATAATTTAAGAGATAACAGGTTGTTTCATTAATGACTCATTTGTGTTCTAGCAGACTCTTACTTTAGATAGTACATTTAAAATGATGCTGATAATAACAAAAGCCCGGTTGCTACTGTGTGCATTTAAACTGTGAGATTGTATGTATGAATTTTTTTTCTATTCAGCATGAGAGTGTGCTTTTGATGTTTGATTAAATGATCACAGGGACATCTGGAGGGAGTTAGATTTGGAGTAGTAGCTGTGATGTACTGTAGAAGCCAAAACTCTCTTGCAATTTTCATCTGCTGGATAGAGTGGAGAGAAGATGCATGACTTTTTCCAATTCTTATTAAGAACAGCTTCCCCCTCCCACCCCTCAGCATAAATAATTAATTATATCTCATAACCTAATTTTCTTATATCTTTCATCTAGCCAGCAATAACATACATTTTGTTATTTTTAAATGGCAAAATTGTGGTAAATATAAACATAAAATTTTCAGCTTAAGTAAAAAGGTGAGCTTTAATGGGATGCATTTTATGACTTCAGCATTACTGATTTCATTGGCTTGGGGAACTGAGGTAAAGTCAAAGCAGGAAGAGATCAAAGTACAGTTTAATAGTTTCTGTCCTTTTCATGACCTGATTTTATTTCTGTAATCTCTACAGTTCTTGTTGGATTGTCTCTTTTCCTATTTTATTTGAGCTTTTAGATGACAGCTTAATAGAAAATAGAAAAGTAAGAACTATTGGTTTGGGGGCATGTTGTGAATAGCTGATCAAATCCAACCTTTATTAGGGTCAAAGAGCAACATGAAGAGGGTGGGCTACAGTCAATTAAAAACAAAAATTGTAGCAAAGACTACAAAAATAATAATTACAAAAACTAAAAGATGTAAAACAGATACATTTGGGGGACAGATTGATATCTTGTAATGTCTCCTATAAGAAAAATTAATCTTGTGTGGAAAATATATTTTATAATGTGTGAAGGGCAGTGCTTTTTAACCATCTTTGAATTTTAAACAATTCACACCAATACAGTCTCATAGCCTATCTCTGAATAAATGTGTAAAACGTGATTTAAATCATTGGTGTAGTCATCAAAGCAATAACTCCTCTGGCGTGTTGATTGATACAAGTCCTAATGTATTGCGTTCTGTAATCTAAATTTAAACAATTGGTTTTATAGCCTGAGTCTGCAAAATAAAGTCAGGAAGACTAAGACTCAGTATAAGCCAAAAATAACATAAAGATGTTCTTTAGGTCTGTATAGAATAAAAGGAAAGTCAAGGAAACAGTTGGACCACTGGTTGGTTAAAATGGCAAGATATTGATGGGCACAGGGAGAAGGCTGAATTGTTTAATTCCTACCCTGACTTGCCCATGCTGCAGATCAAAATAGGCAAGAAATTGGTGAGAGAACACTTAGCTGCTTTGAATGAATTCAGGTTTCCTGGACAGGATGGGTTACACCCAGTGGTGGGATTCAAATAATTTAACAACCAGCTCTCTGCCCTAATGACTGACTGGGTAAGCGTGGCTGGATGGGCATGTGACTGGGTGGGCATGACCAACTAGACGTCATTCTTCACACTCGATCCTGCTTCCCAGCCACTTGTCTCAAAGGCCTAAACAAGATACAATTTCCCTCTCTATTTATTTAATACTACTGAACATCCAAAATACGTTATTTAATCCTCTGTATATATGCCATATGTTACACAGTATAGAGTGTGTATAGGCACACAAAAAGATACATTAGGTACTATATATACTGTATGTGTATGTACATAAAATTATACACATTCAACCCCACACACCCAGACTCCACTTTCTGCCATACATTTAACTATAACTTCTGTTCTAATGACATTACACACATTTTCACATTTACTTCCTAGCCTGCACATGACCATTAGAGCCAGGAGATGTCATGGGCATTGCCAGAAAACTCTTGGCAATGAAGGGGGTGTCAGCTGACGGTGGCAGTGGGCAACTAAAAGCGCACAGCTGGGACCTACACAGCTGCCCTCCCCCTCACCTTAATGAAGCCAATGTCCTCGATGTTCTAGCAGAAGCACTGGCAACACATAGTTGCTGTCCATACCAGTTGGAGGGCACACAGCTGCAAGAGGAAGAAAGGTCAGGTGCCTTCTCCCTCTCCCTCCCTGCTGCCAGGTGATCCCTTGTTCCCTACCACTGCCATTCCAGAGGGCTGGGGGTGGCTGGGAGGCTAGGCACTGCCACAACCTGACCTTGCGTCCCTAAGGTCAAATACAACCCTGATGTGGCCCTCAATGAAATCAAGATTGACAGGTGGGTGGGCGGATAGGAGAGGGGCAATCTGGATGGTGCAACCTCACAGCCCCTGCCATCCTCATCTGCTGACAACTGTGGCAGGCAAATCCAGGCAGAGTGAGATGCGAGCTAGGGGAGGGGGCCGAACAGTGGTGGCTCAACTTGGCATCTTCCTCTCTGCCACCAGCTGTGGCAGGAAAGGAAGGGCAGGCAGGGATTGGGAGGCGCAGCCAACTGGGAAAGCCGAAACGCTGCCCAGCCTGGAGCTGCCAGCTGTCAGAGCTCTCAGGCCACCACAGGTGCCCCCAACATGAGTGACATTGAGCTGCCCATGCCCAACCTGGCCACGTCCCCCTTGCGTCCCTAAGGTCAAATACAACCCTGATGTGGCCCTCAATGAAATCAAGATTGACACCTCTTGTCAGCTGGTGCTCCATTCAAAATCCAAGAAAGAAATACTTAGACTCCATTAATTAGAGAAAAGATATCTTTTACTGGAAATCAAGTGGTAGCAACAAAAGAATTCTGAATCTGAGAAAATGAGCGCGTAAACCACATATACAAAGTCATGGCAACGTTCCCACCCCCAATAGTTCAATTGGCTCATCCAATTAAAAGTTATGTATATCATCATGTGGGCATCTCCAGGTAGTGATGAGGCCTCTGTCTGTTGACCTTGACATATTTTGATAAAGAGTTGCGGCTGCGCATAGCTTAGCATAGAAGCCTAAACAAGAGCCTTCCCCCCCAACTTATACAGTTCTGTTTTGTAAAACCTCCAGCTCGCTTCCCATAACCATATCCCCCCTCCTCCCCCCGTTACTTATGACAGCCGAAAGATGCAAAGCAAAGGAAGAAAATCTTGAAGGCTGACATTCGGCTCTCCTGCGAAAGAGGCATTAGTCCTATAAAAAATAAAAATAGAAGATAACAGACAATATACATGTAACACCATAATACTATCTTTTAGGGTTTATCAGGATATTTAGTATGAAATGCATTGATAAGCTTAGGAGCCCTAACATCCTTACCATTCACCCATTCAGACTGGGAAGGAGGAAAATGTTTCCAAACAATCAAATATTGGAGTCGACCACTTTGTTTTCGAGAATCCAAAATTTCTTTAACTTCAAAGTGTTGTTCACCTTCAATTAGCAATGGCACGGGGGCATTGACCTGGGTCGGTCTCAAGTCGGAGGTATGTTCAGGTTTTAATAAACTAACATGGAAAACAGGGTGGATCCATCGGAGGGTTTTAGGCAATTTCAGTTGGACTGCCACAGGGTTCACAATTTGTTCAATTGGGAAAGGTCCAACATACTTAGGTCCAACATACTTTTGACTTTTGTGTGGTCTGCAAATATCTGGTGGATAAAAAGACCTTGTCACCAACTTGATATGGTTTTTGTGGAGTTCTCTTTTTATCTGCAAATTTTTTATGGGTATTTACGGGTAACTGGCCAGGTAAGCTGGAGCTGTGTTATCCATTCATCTAATGACTGAATGTTAGGTTTCTCCTGTGGAAGCTCGGGTATGGGTACAAAGTCTTGTCCTGAAGCCACTTTAAATGGAGTAAACCCAGTACTACTATGTACTGAATTGTTATATGCCACCTCAGCAAATGGCAATAGTCAGCCCAATCATCTTGCTGATAATTTATATAACATCTAAGATACTGTTTGTTAGGAATAACATAGGTTACCTAACGTAGTTTGGGTAAAATAATATATATATAGACTATGATAGTGAATTTATGTGTGTGTCACTTTAATTGCAAAGCATGTAATTTTGGGTGCGGCTGTAAATCACCATAAGAGGGAGCAAGAGAACTTGATTGATTGGCTGGCTTACTGGATTGCTTGCTGACGATGATGGATTGATGGTGTGATAACTGCGTGTTTGCTGTTGCTGAAGGAAGAAAGGAGGTTTGATTTCTTCATATCTCTACTGCGAGGAGATATATTACTGGACTGATATTTATAAGTTTACTGACCTCTTTTTCGACACTGGACTTTGCAACTGATTAATCCCCGGACGGACTGAACTAGTGTATGATATATGGACTGTTTGACTATGCTAAAAATCTTACTGGAATAAACTATTTAACTAGTACATTGTATCTGTTTTACTGAGTGTAAGCTACAATAACGTTTGTCTCACATATTTGCCTGCCTGCCTGACTGCCGTGCAGGTTCTGCTAGGGTGTATATCCCTAACACTGTTCCAATACCGAGTTAGTTCTCTCACAAGCCCCATTGGTTTGTGGGTGGTGGGCGGAGCTTAAGCCCTGGGCAGAGCCCAATAACTCAGGAACTCCTTCCAAAAGTTTGA